>NC_056596.1:1329068-1379068 GCF_018340385.1 Cyprinus carpio | reverse complement strand
AAAAATTGATTCCATATAAAATAATATTACACAAATAAAATTATGTAAAAATGTATTAACAAAGAACAAAACTTAAAATATAAATATATACATAAAACAATATGAAAAATATATTTTAATAAACATATTCAAAAATATTAAAATATAATTGATTATATATAAAATCTAACAAATTACCATGAAAATAGCATTTTTATCACCATAGTACAATAACAAACATTTCTGGACACCATTTTTTTCTTTCTAATTGTGCATAAATTTCATTCAATATGACAAAATACTGCAATGATCTACAGATAGTTAATGCTTCAAATTCCAAATATGGCCCTCATATCGAAGATTTTTACCGCCATTATGCAAAATATGATTTCTAATTTTGTTGTGTTGTGAGATTCTAAAAAATAAATAAATAAATACATAAATAAAAAGATGAATTCCCATAAAAATGCCAAAATTCATTATGCAAAATATGATTTCTAATTTTGTTGTGTTGTGAGATTCCCCAAAGATCCACTCCAGATAGAATATCCCAGAAAGTGTTTAAATTAATCAGATTGTGACAGTGCTTCTCGTCAGCGCTAACCCAACCCTATCTCACGGCGAATTCGTACCAGGCCGCCGCGGCTGCTGCAGTGCTTCTCGTCAGCGCTAACCTCAGGCCGCCGCGGCTGCTGCACGCAGCACAGTGTGTTCATAGCAGCAAAACTCTCCTCAGCTCACTGCCCTCAGCCTTCCGCTCGGTGGGAATTACGCTCTCACGCTTTTCCACTCCACCTCCTCTGGGAATTACAGAATCCTGACATTCCATACGGGATACCGGCGGTATCAGAATGACTCCGTCATCACGGATTTCTCCGTAAAGGCCACGGCGGAATTCTGCTATTGCAAACCAGGCTTATTAAAACTAAAACCAATATAAAAATCATTATCTGGAATAAAATAAAATATAAAAAAGTAAGCTTTTATTTCAGCTAGCTGCAACATCTTTCGTGATTTCTAACTTGAGGTACTTAAAAATAACTAAAACTGAAATAAAAATTAAAACAAATTATTATAAAATTATAATAAAATGATAAAAACAACAAAATTACTAAAGAACTAAAACCTAAAACTGAAAGAAAATTACTAAAACTTTAACTAAAATTTTTAAAAAAATGAATCAAAACTAAAAAATTTAAGAACAAAATTACTAAAACTAAAATAAAAACGAATAGAGACTATATAGAAATTAACAATACTTAAGATGACAACACAATAAAATTATTAAAACTTAAAAATGAATAAAAATGGCAAAAATGACAAAAACAACAAAATTACAAAATGTACTGAAAAATAAACCTGAAATAAAAATGAATAAAATTAAACATTAAAAATAAAAATAAAAATGACAAAAACAAAACAAATTTACTACAACTTTAACTAAAATGATTAACCCTAACCCTGTCTTTTTGCATTATTGACTCACTGTTTTCCTAATTAATGCTGTTCAGTTGATTTGACACAATCTGTTTTGTTTAAAGCGTTATATAAAGGAGACTTGACTAAAATTATAAAATGACTAATGACTAAACAATAAAAATAAATAAATAAATATAAAAAAACGAAAGAACAAAATTACTAAAACTAAAATAAAATTGAATAGACACTAAATAGACATTAAAAATACTAAAGAAGACAGCACAATAAAATTACTAAAAAAACAAAAAAACTTTGAATAAACAAAAAAATAAACAAACAAAATAAAAAAAAATAAAACTAAAAAAAAAAAAACTAAAGACATTAAAAACTAATAAAAATTACAAAAACAAAACAAAATTAATACAACTTTAAAACTTAAATGTGAATAAAAACTATAGATATTTAAAAACCACAAAAAAGACAAAAACAATAAAATTTGCAAGACTTTAACTAAAACTTAAAAATAAATAAAAAACTATAGATATATACTATACACAACAACAAATTTACTAAAACTTTAACTAAAATTAAAATTAAAATATAAAACATAGAAAAACAACTAATTCAAAATAATTATACAGTCTGAATGTCTAGAGTCTGGATTACTGCTTCACTGCTCTAAGAGTGTTTTTCATTAGCGAGCGCTAACGATGCCACACAAGCTGGCCTGTTGTCTGTGGATCAGGAGACGTGGCTTTAGGGTGCAGCGATGTGCTTGAGGTTTAGTACCACACACCATGATTGAACCCCTTCGACCCTCTCTGAGGTGGGCAGAAACCGTCCGGGTCACTTGTGCTAGTTCAAAAACCCACATTAAACTGGTCAAACACACTTACACTTCACATAATAAATCAAAACAACATATTTATATGTTTAGAATATTCACATTTGCATAATGCCAACATGTTTGGCTGTATAACCACTAGAGGTGGAGATTTTGATGGCTGATGTTGATACCAGTATCTTGAAAGAACAGGAACGTCTTGATTCTGTAAATGCAAATACAGATCAATATGATTTAATGCATGCTTTCTGAAAATAAATTGACTTGATTTTTTTTTTATCCTCTCCTCCCTCTCTCCTTTTCTTGTACATCATTTATATATTTTTTATGACAAGTTGTTAATGTTGTCATAAAGTTCAGCACATATTTTCATTGAAAGCTGAAAGATTTATTTTGATTTTACTGGTTTTATCTGCCAGTTAATCTGTTGTTGGACAGATTTGACAACTTAGTTATCAGTATGTGTTAAAAACTACAAACATGGCAGATGTGCAAAAAGAGTACATACTTTAAGGGTGTAGTATAACCTGATGACCACCCTGAATAAAATAGAAGCTGCACAGCAATGTGGTAGAAAGTAAAAAGCATAATAAAGACCTAAGCAACTGCTCAGCAATACCTTTGAAACCGCCTACAGTATCCTGGAATCATGGTAGTGATTTTTACAGAAACTTAGAGAAAGTACAAATCTAATGTGAGCAAAAACGTTTAAAAAAAAAAAAAAAGGAGGAGTAAACTGCAGAGCAACATACTGCAAAGAAGCATAATAAAAAGTAAAAACCACAAAAAAAAACTTCTTAGCAACACCCTGGTAACCACCCAGAATACACTAGAAACTGCATAGCAATGTGGTAAAAAGTACAAAAAAAAATCACTCAGAACACCTTAGAAACTACATAGCAACCACTTACAACACCCTAGAGTCGTGATGGTGAATTATGCACAAGCAAACAGCACTCATATGTTCAGAAAATGTACAAATCTAATTTGAGTACTCAAAAAAGGAAACTGCAGAGTAACATACTGCAAAGAAACATAGTAAACAGTAAAAACCACATAAAACACCTAAGAAACTGTATACATTAGGAATGCGCCGATCTGAGACTCATATCAAAGGTCAAAGGTGGAAAAAGGTGCCTTTGTGTCCCAGCCATTTTTGGGCTATTTCATGAAAATAAATACATTTTTCACAAGAAAAAACAAAAATAACGACTTTGTTCAACAATTTCCTCTCTTCCATTTACATTTACATTTAATCATTTAGCAGACGCTTTGCCGCAATACCGCTTTATCAAGAAAATTTCCTCTCTTCCGTGTCAGAGGAAGAGAGAAAATTGTAGACATACACGAAACAGATAAACTCTGTCAGAACGACGTTCCTGCGCCAGCAGTCGTGGTGCTCTCGTGAACGCACGTCAAAGACCGACATGGAAGAGAAGAAATTGTTGATGATTCTGATCACACAATTCTGATTCTGATTCTATTTTTGTTTTCTTTAAGTACATAAAGTATTCTCGTAGCTTCATAAAATTACAGTTGAACCACTGATGTCACATGGATTAGTTTAACGATGTCCTTACTGCCCTTCTGGGCCTTGAACGTTTTCAGTTCCCTTGTTCTCTATGCAGGGTCAGAGAGCTCTTGGATTTCATCAAAAATAGCTTAATTTGTGTTCTGGAGATGAATGAAGGTCTTACAGGTTTGGAACAACATGAGAGTGAGTAATTAATGACAGGACTTTCATTTTTGGGTGAACTATCCCTTTAATGTGAGGTCAAAGAAAATAAACTGCACTGGTATCGTATCGGATTGGTGTCGGAGGTGAAGAAGGCGGATCGGAGCATCCCTAGCCCTGGCAACCACAAAAAATAACCTAGAAACTGCATAACAATGTGCTAAAAAACACGCATAACAAATGAGCAGAAAATGTACAAATCTGATTTCTTTAAGCCTATTTTTCAAAAGCTCACCGCTGCCCTCTATATGCAGGTGGGGAAACTACAGCATGTAGGGTGCTGAAGTTTTGAGTGCCTGAAATGTCAATTAAAAACAATTCAATTAAAATAAGACAAGTAAATAAATAAAAAATAATAAAAAACAGCACATTTACCGTGGTATTGTAGTGACTGCGGGCTGTTTTTAAATGTAAGCCGCCCCTAAGCATCAACAAATCCATCCCAGGTGTTCAGCTTGACTTTTTACAGACAGGAAATGACATCACAGATGCACCTGGAGCCCATCTCAGTCCAACTTGCCATCAGCGCAGTTTCTTTCTCACCACCAATATGATTAATCCAGTTACTTTTCTACACAGATGCAGCCGTGTAATTATTTGTTTAAAGATATAAACGAGCTGAAAGCCCCTGGAGTGGTGTGTACATTAAAACTGACAGATGTGTATAAAACATCCTCTAATGCGCGAAAGCCAGGTGTCTGGAGTAAATGGGCCGCTGCGGATGTCTCTGCGCTAAAGCAAACACTCCAGCTCGTGTAGGCTTGGAATCGTTAGAGTAATTATATGTGACATGATTCAGGGTGCATCCTGTTTTCTGGGTTCTTCTGCAGGTTTTCTCAATGAAACCGGCGGGTTTATCCCGTCTGAAGACTACAGATTACGAGAGAATATCTTCCATGCACAAGAGAGAAGAAGAGAAGAAAAACACTTTCTCCTTCACGTTTCACAGTCTATCTCATTCACTCAAGCTGTTTAAAATGAAAACAAAGACCTTCAGCACAACAACCTTTCAAGAACATCTTAAAATTAAAGGTACTTCGGTGCTTCTGAAGCCTGAAAGCACAATGAATAATCAAAAAGCATGAATAATCTTTTCAATCAAATGACTAAATAACACTCTCTCTTACAGATTAATCATGCAATCTGAAGGATTCATTAAACGCATATCCATGCAACTCTCTCGAGGACCAAAAGTGTAATTGCATATCTTAAAATGACTCTATTTTGCTCTTTTCCCGCTGATTTTTGGAACTTTTTCATTGCAAATTATAAGAATTTATCATTAGAAGAAAAACTTGCACTGGAACTGCCATAAAACCCAGAATGATTCAACTAAAAATCACCAGTAACCAAAAATACTACTTTAATGTACACCTTAATATTTCCGTTTAAAACTAATAAAAAATCCCCAAATTATGAATGGAACTCTATGCTACCCGAAGCAGTAATTGCACTGTTCATCAGTTTTCTCATTTTGAGACAAGGAAACTCAATTCTATTGCGCCACCTAGCGGTCAAATATAAACACTGCAATGGCCTCCTGTTGGTTTAACTATAATGGTTTAAATCCATTGATTTCAATGAATCATAAATGACATCAAATGGGGAGAAAATGAGATATAATAACTTAAGTACGTACATAAAAGTCATAATATAAATAATAATAATTATCCATTTTTACCAACAGGTATCAAGTTACAGTATTCCTTCATTCCTCAGTATTAAATCATTTACAATGATCAGTGCATTTTTATGGCATCTTTGATTTCACATTTGAAAGCCAGTACAACAGTTTGTACAGTATAAAAAATAAAAAATAAAAAAACATTACGCTTATGGAGAGTCCCCGTAAACCACAAATGCATGTGTGTGTGTGTGTGTGTGTGTGTGTGTGTTATCATGGGCTTAAAGCTCAATCACTTATCAGACATTTGCATCAATTTAATTTGAGCAATAATATTTTACATACATTCATTAAAAAGAGTGCTTCAGTTCAGAAACGAATTTGCATATTTTAAGCTTAAAATGCTTATTTTAATTTATTGTTTATTTTCATTTCTTTTAACATTTATTTTGTTTTTAAATTTATTTTACATATTTATTTTATATTTTTATAGTGCGTTTTCATGTTATTTTATATGTATTTTTTAGTAAAATATATATTTTATAAATTAATATTCATTAATATAAATTATTTGTTTTATGTATTATATAATGTATAAAAATGTGATATTTAAAAAGCTGTTTTTCTTTCATTTTGATGTTTTGGAAACTATTTATTTGAATGATTGTATTTAAATATTTATTTATAGATATTTTATAATTAATAGTTTTTCTTTATATTTATCAAATCATAAGTGTATACAAATGTCATATTTGAAAAGCCATAAAAATGTTTAAAAGAAAAAAAAGATTTTATGTAAAAAATATTAAAATACATATATTTTATTAATATATATTTATTGATATATTTTCAGGTTCTCTCTGAGTTGGAAGATCTTCATCTCAAGCATGATCTGCTCGAGGTAAATCTCTATTTACTGCACATTCCTGTTGAAGTTTAGCCACACATTTCACAAAACACATTTTTCATGACCAAGTATGTCCCAAGTGAATCTCTCCAGTATTATGTGATAAAGAACAGTGCAGGCAATGATTTAAATGCTTTATTTTTTTCTCTAAAAAACCCAAAAACAAAGTTGTACACAGACGAGTATTGAGCCGTCTGTACTCACACACACACACACTCACACACACACACACACACACACACACACACACACACACACACACACACACACACACACACACTCACACACAAATGACAAATGACAGTAGATACTCCCTGTGACCTGTGTTCACTTTGACCTAAAAGAGAACACAATCCAGTTTACCCGTGTGTTTCCATCTTCCCTTTTTCAGCCCAGAAATACACCTCAAGCCACAATCAGAGACAAAAACATTGTAAAACAAAACAACAGAACAACATTTGCATAGAAAGATGAGCATCCTGTCACAACATTCATACCCAAAAAAAGAGTTTATGTTGTAAAAAAAAAACAAAAAAACAATGAGTTTGATCCATCAGATGTTTGGTAAAAAAAATTTTTTTACATTTTATATATGTATATATCAGACTGGATAAAAGGAATGGAGGAGGTTTGTGGAGGTCACGTCTTCAGCAGTAACTACAAGCTGATTGTCAGTTTGGCACTGTTTAAAATCACTAAAGCCTTGCACGATATGTTTTGAAGATTAAATGCACCGCGGAGGTTCCTGGATAGTTCTGCAGGAAGTCGTGAGAGTTGACTGATGCTCGTCCGCTGCTGCTGTTAATCGTCTTTTAATAAAAGATCAGCATTTATCTGAAATAAAAAGCCTTGTAACATAATACACTCTACCATTCATGAGTTAGTATCATTATTTTTTTTTTTTGGGGGGGGGGGGTTATAGGGGGGGGGGGGGGGGGGGGGGTGGGGGGGGGGGGGGGTTATAGAAATTAATACTTTTATTTAGCAAGGATGCCTTAAATTCATCAAAAGTGATGATAAAGACATTTATAACATTACAAAAGATTTCTATTTCAGATAAATGCTGTTCTTTTGAACTTTCTATTCATCAAAGAAACCTGAAAAAGGGTACTCAACTGATGTTCGACATTAATAATAATCAGAAAGGTTTCTTGAGCAGTAAATCATCATATTAGGACGCTGTAGTGAAACACAGCACAGAGCAGCTGCGTGTCGCACCGGTGAGCGCTCCGGAGACCAGGCGATGAAGATCCACTCGTGTCCCAGGCTGTTGCTGGAGTCCAGGCGGAACAGGACCTAGCAGGGCAGCTCTCTGTCCAGCACAGGAAGCAGAAGAGCGTCGTAGTCTTCCTCCCAGCTGCGAGCGGCCGCTCTGGTGAGGCCTACAGCCAGCTCCTCTGAACGCACACGGGTCACTCATGCCTCTGTCTCTCCGGGCGTCAGTGCTGAGGTGTGTGCTTCACACCGTTCTCGATCACGATCTTCAGGAGTCTGTGCTGTCCGTTCCTGGCGCTGCCGAATACATCCTTCAGCTCCGCAGCAGCTGGAGACGGAGAGCAGACGTGTGCTCAGAGACAGACACACAGCAGTGCAGTCAGAGTCAACCGAAGCACCGATTCTTCTTCATCTGCTGATCTGTTATTCTGAGAAAACGGGAAGCTCGTGTGTAGATTTGAGGTTCACATTTATATTAATATCTAAAGTAATGTGTATGATGCTCTGACCGGTTACTCATATAAACCGGTTTCACATAAACTGCATATAATAATAATAATAATAATAATAATAATAATAATAATAATAATAATAATAATAATGGTGACGATGGAATCAGCGTTGTTTTAGTATTATTGAGATACTAATAGTTCGGAAATATTTGAATTAGTTTTTATTTTTATATTTTGTTTTCATTTTAATTTTAGTTAAAGTTTTAGGAATTTTGTTGTGCATTTTTGTCATTTCTAATAAATAAATATCAATCTATTTAGTTTTTATTTTGGTTTAATTTCTACAGTATGTCTTTTTTTATTTATTTTTACATCAAGTTAAACTAAATTAGAGTGATAAATGTTGCCTTGGCAACTAACTTTAATAAGTTTTTAACTTCAGTTAACTTCTATATTAAATAAGAAATATTTTAAATTAGCTTTTATTTTTATATTTTGTTTTCATTTTAATTTTAGTTAGTTTTAGGAATTTTGTTGTGCATTTTTGTAATTTCAAATATATATATATATGTGTGTGTGTGTGTCTATATAATAAATACATGTATATTTAGTTATTATTTCAGTTTCATTTCTATAGTTTTTTGTATTTTGCTTTTTTTTACATCAAGTTAAGCAAAATTAACATTATAAATGTTGCCTTGGCAACTAAGGGTAATAAGTTTTTAATTTCAGTTAATTTCTATATTAAGTAAGAAATCTTGTGAATTCTTTTTTATTTTGATATTTTTATCATAATTTTAGTTAAAGTTTTGTTGTGTTTTTGTCATTTTTAGTATTTTTATGTCAATATAGCTTTATTTTTTATTTCAGTTTTCGTTATTTTAGCACTTAACATTAAACTAAGAGAAATGTTGCTGAGATTAAAAAAGTTTATATATACACATACATACATACATATATATATATGCTTTCAGTTCTATTATCATTAGAGATATTACACGCATGCTCGGGTTCTGTACTGTAATAAATACATTAGTGAGGCTGGTTTGTTTATTAATGGAGCGACTCAAGCATGCTGGAGCTGGAGCTGTATTCTGTCAGGTGCAGGCAGATATTATGGGATGCGTGCCTGTGCCGCGGATCTCTGTCCATCAGCTGATGCGCTCTGTCGTGGAGATGATTCTCATCATAAAGCTCAGGTCTGAGTCTCGCTCACTCTCCGAACAGATGCTGCTCTTACCCTGAATCCCCGTCTGATGAGACATGTCTGGAGACCTCCGTCCCGGAAGAAGGAAGGAAGGAAGCTGTGACGTCACGTGCCGAAACGAGCTGAAACCTTCATTCTCACTTTTAAGAATCTTATACCCTTATACCTCTCTCCATATAGGTCTTCATATTTCCTATCTTCACTTTCAATGCATATCGTCTCTTTACAAAAATATATTTTACCGTATTTTCTGTCTATTTATTTATTTTTTGAATTAGCAGAATGTCCAACGTTGATTTTTCATCAGAATTTCCATCTGATTGTGTCAGTGCAGTCAGATCTATATATATATATATAAATGAAAATGGAAAAAACAATACATCAATCTAACAAAATTCTAATTCAAAATATTAACAAAATCTACTGTATAATAGTACATACTACTAAAATATCACTCTCTGAATCAGATTAAATCTAGATCATGTCCAGCTCATATCGTATTTCACAAGAAAAAAAAAGTTTATGGTATTAAAAATCTTTTTTATACGAGTTTTCTTATACTTCTTTTTTTAACTTTATGATAATAAAATCGTTTTCATTAACACAATATAATAATAAAATTGTTCTATCCAGACACAATTATTAATATTATTGTATTATATTATTCATATTTTAATTATTAATAAATGAAAATAAACAATAGTAATAATCATTTTCACCACAACAAGCATGACATAAAATAAATAAACAAATACATATTTTAAATAAATAAATAAATAACAATAACGGTTAATAGGAGCAGTAGGAATAGGAGTAATAATAAATACAAAAATAAATAAAACGTAAAATATATATATATATATCGTATATATATATAATAAAACGTAAAAAATATAGAATTTTTTAATATATATATATAAAAATATAGAATTTTTTAATATATATATATATATATATATATATCTATATATATATATATATATATATATATATATATTATATATCTATATATATATTAGGGCTGTCAAATGATTAATCATGATTAATCACGATTAATCACATCCAAAATAAAAGTTTTGTTTACATAATATATGTATGTGTACAGGGTATATTTATTATGTATATATAAAGTACACACACATAAATTATATATTTAGAAAATATTTACATGTATATACATTTATATATTTATATTCTTATAGTTTTATATTATATATAAATATATTTAATATATAAACATAACATATTCTTCTTAAATATATACATGCTGTGGTGTATTTATATATACATAATAAATATACACAGTATACACACATATATTATTGAAACATTATGCGTGGGATCAAAATATATCCTGCATTATAAACATTTAACAAACCAAAAAAAAATAAAAATACCAATCCAAACAAAAGTCCTGTAAGAACCTATTGGGTGAAATGAGAGAGAGAGAGAGAGAGAGAGAGAGAGAGAGAGAGAGAGAGAGAGAGAGAGAGAGAGAGAGAGAGAGAGAGAGAGAGAGTCTGTTGTGCTCTGTGCGCGGACGCGTCACATCAGACGCGTTGATGAGCGGCGCGCTGTGGATCGTCACTGATGGAGGAAAGTCAACGCTGATGCGACGATGGACTCTGAATCTGAACCACACGACTGTCTGCGTAAGACCCTTCACATTATTGTGTGTGTGTGTGTGTGTGTGAGAGAGAGAGAGAGAGAGAGAGAGAGAGAGAGAGAGAGAGAGAGAGAGAGAGAGTGTGTGTGTGTGTGTGTGTGTGAGTGAGTGTGTGTGAGTGTGGAACATGCTGGAATAAAGCGCTCGGACGCACGTGCTGCTGATCAAGCGACGCGATCGTCCGCACACATCCACGCGCGCGCTTATTTGTTTCTGAGATTGATTGATTTGACAGAAGGAAGAGTTTCAGTGTTGCGCTGGAAGCCATGAATGTAAACAACCAGTCCACACTCAGAGAGAGAGAGAGAGAGAGAGAGAGAGAGAGAGAGAGAGAGGGAGAGAGAGAGAGGGAGGGATGGATGGATGGATGGATGTTTGTTTTTATATCATGCTGGTTTTCCGTCTCTCTGTGTTTCTATAAACGATCTGAATCACTGTCTTCAAGCTCCAGCCCAAAATAATAAATGTTACTGGGTGAATTTCCTAAAATCATCCAGGTAACATAACACCAAAAAAAAAAAAAAAAAAAAAAAAAAAAATTTTACATAGATCTTAAACACAACCTTGCAATTCTTCATTTCTACAGATTCAACAAATATGAACTTTACAATAACTATCTATCTATCAATATATTAAAATGTAAAAAAATAAATATTATAAATATTATATAATAATAATATTAATAATATAAAATAAAAGATTAATATAATACATCTAAATAAATATTGATTTTATATTATATTAACATCTGTTGTATCTGGGTGATTTCAGGTCTCACACTCTCTCTCTCTCTCTCTCTTTCTCTGTGTGTGTGTGTGTGTGTGTGTGTGTGTGTGTGTGTGTGTGTGTGTGCGCGCAAACGTGTTGAGTGAGTGAGGTGCGTGGATGGAGAGTGTGTGATGGCGTTGTAAGGTACGAGTGTTTGAAAACTCTTTCTAGCTTTTTCTATCTTAGTAAGGGAGGTGGTTGTTTTGAGGGAGGTTTTTACTCCCAGTCGGTGTGCCGCAGAGGCAGCGCAGGTGCGGAGGAGTTTGGGAGTTTCTAACGGTGTCATGGTGTGAAAATTGATGTTACCGCAAGTATAGTGTAGTCATGGGAGTGCAGTATGGTTCATGAGAAGTTTTGTCGGCGTCGCGAATGCAATGAATGAAGAGCTGCGCGTGTTGTTGTTTGTTTTGGCAGACGATCGAATTGGCGAACTTGTTAGTGGAGAGTGGGGTAGAGATTGGTGGTATTTTTACCTCAGTGTTGCCTCTTTCTACGCCGTCTAAAAGAGTAACTTTATCAAATGTGCCACCATTTATTAAGAACGAAGTTTTAGTTGGAATGCTCGCTAGGTATGGAAAACTGGTCTCTTCAATTAAAATGATTCCAATTGGGAGCAAGTCATCTTTGTTGAAGCATGTGGTGTCTTTCAGGCGTTATCTTTACATTGTATTGAAAGATAACACTGAGGAACTTGATCTGACTCTAAATTTTCAGCATGAGGAATTTAATTATGTGATATATGCCACTATTAATACAATGAGGTGTTTTGGTTGCGGTGAAAATGGACACCTGATCTGTGCTTGTCCAAAAAGAGAGGATAACATAAATAAAACGGCATCAGTTGTTAATTCAGAAAATGTAACTGAAGTGCAGGGTGAAATCGCAACAGCTGTTGCGGAGATGCCGGGTCCAAGTAGGGTGTTGGTTGCTCCAACATTGGTGGAGAGTGTCTCTGAGATTATAGAAAAAGAAATTGTTGAAGAAGTCAGTGTAGCTGCAGCTGAGAAAGAAGAGGTCATAAGTTCCCAGAGGATAGAGCAAGCAGAATGTGTTTCAGATGATGGTAGTATCAGTGAAAATGAGACTGGGGTAAACCCAGAAGATGGGGGTTCCGTGTTGGAAGACAAAGAATGTTTTTTTAAAATCCCCCAAAAAAGGAAGTTATTGGAATGCCCTGCTGAGAAAAAAGCAAAACGAACAGATGATATTCACATTAGCCAGACTGACACTGAGAGCGAAAGTGACATGTCAGAATGTAGTGTCACTGTTAGTCTTCCCCAAAGCGGTTTCTCTAGCCGTACGTATACTTCTGGAGATATTAAGTCCTTTTTGAAAATGACGAAAAATATGAAAAAGGTCAAACTAGAGGAGTATTTTCCAGACATAATACGGTTTATTGAGAAGGTAAAGATTTTTAGAAGTGAAAGTTTTTTCAACAATCAAGAGGTTTACGGTCTGAAGAAAATTCTTATGAAATTAAGTAGTCAGTCAAGTGGGCCCGGTGAAATCAGCCAGAATGGATAATTTGATGCATCTTTTATGGCTTTTGCTCTCTTTTTTATCCTTTATGGGGGAAATAAATCTTGCTTCCTTGAATGTTAACAGAGCAAGAGATTTTAAGAAGAGAGCTCAAGTATTTGAATTAATGAAACATAAGGAAATTGATGTGTTGTTCGTACAAGAGACCCATAGTGATGTATCAAATTCTGTAGAATGGGTTAAAGAATTTGATGGATTAACGATTTTAAGCCATTATACTTCATTCAGTGGCGGAGTTGCGGTGTTATTCTCTAAAAACTTTACTCCATATTCCTATAATGTAGGAAACAATTAAAGGAAGGTTGCTGAAGATCAAAGTATGCTCCAACTATGGCTTTGGAAAGAATGATTTTTTTGAACACTTTGGACGATGTTCTAAATGATTGTAACAATGATGAATTGTTAATGTTAGGAGGGGATTTTAATTGCACTGAAAATGTCATAGATCAGAATCATATGGAACCACATATGCAGTCAAGAAAGAGGCTAATTCAAATGAAAAAGTCTCATAGCTTAATTGATATATGGAGGAATTTCCATGGTACTCAGAGACAGTACACTTGGGCTCACGCTCATGATAATCAGCTATCGCTGGCAAGGCTTGATAGATTCTATGGCTTTAAGCATCAATTAAGTATGTTTAGAGAATGTTCAATTAGTCCGGTTTGTCTTTCTGATCACAACTTGATAAAATGTGTTGTAGCAATAAGTTTTGTGAAATCAAAAAGTGCTTTTTGGCATTTTAACAATAATTTATTATGTAACACTTTTTTTAGAGAAGTTTTTAAAGAGTTTTGGACAAATGCTAAATCTATGAAAGCTTCTTTCTTAACTTTGCAACAGTGGTGGGATTTTGTGAAGATACAAATCAAACAGTTGTGTCAACAATACACTCACAACGCCACAAGAGACATAAATAGCTCAATGAGTGTATTAGAAGAAGAGTTGATGAAGCTACAGGAACTTGCAGAGTCCACAAAAGATGGCATTTATATAGAGCACATAAAAAATAAAAAGAATTTGTTAGCTGATATGTTAGGTTGTAAAACAAAAGGTTCTATCATTAGATAACGTTTCCAAAGTGCAGAATTAATGGATGCTCCTTCCAAATTATTTTTCAGTTTAGAAAAAAAAAATGGTCAGAAACAGTTAATTCATGCCTTGCGGTCAGAAAAAGGGTTTTTATTGACAAATCCTTCAGATATTAGAAAAAGAGGTGTACATTTTTATAAAGATTTGTACAAAAGTGAAATTTCAGAAGAACAAGAAGGTATTTTGGATTTTTTTGAAAATTTACCGCAGATAACTAATAATGCAAATGTGGAAATTAGTAAAACTTTGAGTTTAGTTGAGCTTGAAAATGCCCTTAAAAAATGGAAAGGCACCAGGTATTGATGGCATCACAACTGAATTTTATAAATCTTTTTGGGTAGAAATAGGTCCAGAATTGGAAACACGAAGTGTGATACACCATGGCGAAATGTACTTAATCTTGCTGTCAATGAAACACCAGAATGGAGAGCCTTGTATAAGTCACCATTAGTCAAAAAAACTGGGGATTTACAGTGGAGAGTGTTACATGGTGCTATTGCAGTAAATGCTTTTATCTCCTTGATAAATTCTGAAGTGACTGAGGGATGCCCTTTTTGTTTGGAGAGAGAGACTATTTTTCATGCGTTTATGCACTGTATGAGGTTAAAACCCTTATTTGATATCTTGAGAATTTTTTTTGCTTCTTTTGATGTGGTTTTCTCAATGAAAGTGTTCAGTTGTGGGTTTAAATATGTGAGAAAAATCTGTGTCAATTGTTACATTTCTTGTTGTGGCAGGCAAAAATGGTGATTTATGGCACAAGAAAAGAAAAAAATTAGCAAAATGTTTGCAACAGTTTGGCAGCAGTTTTTGTAAAATTAGTCAAATGTAGGATTTTGATTGATTAACATTATTATAGATTAATGCATGATCTTTTATCTTTTGAGGTAATATGGTGTATAAATAAGATCCTTTGTGAAATTGTTGAAGAAGAGTTGTTTTCTTTTTTTAAGTTTTTTGTTTGTTTGTTTTTAATATTAATGGTGTTGTTTGGCAGTTTGTAATAGTGGTTTTTGTGAAGTAATTTGTAATAAAAAAGGTTTTGAAAATCAAAATAAAATATCTCTCTCTCTCTCTCACTCACTCACACTCACACTCACACACACACACACACACACACACACACACACACACACACACACACACACACACAAACACGGGTTAAATGGGTCCAGCAGCACATGGTTTCTGAGCAGTCCAGGTCATATTTCATAACACATAAACAGAAAGAATTGCAGAAATGATTATGTTCCTAAAAACACACTGTAGAAAAACAGGAAAGGCACTCATCATTTCATGGACATTTCCTTCAACCGGCGCAGTGCACAACTCTATACAATCTGCACAAGTCAGATAAAACACCGGTGTAAAATCAATTCCATATTAACATAACACATTGAGCACTAGTTTCCTGAGCTTTCTTAGTGTGTAGACTTAGCTTTCTTCATAAACTATATAATTTTATTTATTTGAACAATTAATTATGAGCTGAAATGTGACCTGAATTTATTATTATTATTTTTTTAATATCAGGCTTTAATTTTATCATTTCTGTCTTCACTTACATTTTAGTTAAGTAATTTTGTAGTGTGTTTTTTGATTGTTAGTTTTTAATGTCTACATAATGCATTTATTTATTTATTGTTATTTTGAAATACATGAAAATTAGAAATATTGACAACTAGCTGAAATAAATTACTCTTTTTGAAATGATTATTTGTTTTTGGTATGGAAGCCTGTTTCTGCCACTGAATAAAAAAATAAATTAAAAAAGTTTATTGCAACTTTTTATCTGACGACTTCTCTCAGAAGTGTGAGTATAAACTTGCAGTCGTGAGGCAAAAAAGTCAGAATTTGTGAGATAAATTATTATAATTATATTGGTGAAAAAAAAAAAGGTTTCAGTTGTAGTTAGCTATAATTATCCTGCTGTCTAAATGATTAGTTCATCCTAAAATTACAGTTGTGCTACCTGAACCTGCATGACTGACTTCCTTCTGTCGAACACAAAATAAGATGCTTCAACAAATGTTCACGCTGCTCTTTAAAATACACTGAAGACAAACAGTGAGCAGGACAAAATACACAGTAAAAGTATCAGAAAGTGTCTCTTTTATTGTGTTCCACTGTGATAAGAAAGTCCTCTGGGTTTGTAAGAAGACGAGTCAGGGATGATTCAAACATCTGTCTGCTGTGTTCAGGAGGATGGTGTCGAGGTGTCCTCCGACGGATGGAGATCAGCGCCGGCTTCCGCTATTATTTCCAGCACCCTTGGTCTCGTCTGTTGGTGGCTTACCTGGTCACCTTCTTCAACTTCCTGGTCTTCGCCGAGGACCCGGTGTCTCACAGCCAGACGGAAGCACACATGATGGTGGTGGGAAACTGCTTCTCGTTCGTGGTCAGTAAATATCCCGGAGGAGGATGGAACGTCCTCAAAGTCCTGATGTGGATCCTCGCCATCATCACGGGCCTCATCGCCGGGAAGTTCCTGTTCCATCGACGCCTGTTCGGTACGTCCGGGGTTTTATTTTTAGATTATTTATTTATTGCTCTCGTCTAATGGCTCATATGGATTACTTCCCATCAGAGGAAGCGCAGATCTTTAAGTTCAGGTTAACAGCACATGACTGTTCTGACTCGTGTGTTTACTGTCCAACCAGATGTTTTATGATTATATGTTTCCATAAATTTAACATAACGTAATTTTTTATATATATATATATATATATATATATATATATATATATATATAATTACGTATAATTTAGTTCATTTATTACAGGCCATTTATATATTTTATATTAATATTTAATATTTTATATGTGATATATACTGTATTTATGTGTGTGTTTGTATACACATAAATTATATATACTATTTAATATACTGTATAAATAGATATTTAAATGCATATTTAAATATGTAAATATATATTTAAAATATTATAATATTTTTTATTTAAATTAATATTTAAATTAGTTTTTTTTTTTCATTAATACTTTTATTTGTCAAGGATGTATTAAGTTTATAATTTATAATGTGACATTATGTCTTTTTGGACATAATGTGATTTCTATTTCAAATAAATGCTGTTCTTTTAAACTTTCTATTCATCTGTGAATCCTGAAAAATAAAATGTATCACAGTTTCCACAAAAATATTCATGTTTTCAACATTAATAATAATCAGAAATGTTTCTTGAGCAGCAAATCATCATATTAGAATGATTTCTGAAGATCATGTGACACTGAAGACTGGAGTAATGATGCTGAAAATACAGCTGCGCATCACAGAAATAAAATTACAGTTTAAAATATATTCACATAGAAAACAGTTATCATCTGATAAATGCACCATTTTTAAAAACAAATCTATCTTCAACCAAATCAATGGTGAGCAGAAAAGACTTCTTTCAAAAATATTAAAAAAAATTACTGATCCCAGACCTTTGAACTCTAGCTTATGTATATACAATATATGTTTTTATATAGATATTAAATATGAATAGATGAGAAAAGACAAGAGGTTCTCATAAGGAGTTGATGGAGTGTGTGGTTTTATTTCCTCACATCCTCATCCTGTTGTCATAAATACTGCAGGTCCGTCATCTGAATCTGTGCTCATGGAGTTCATGAACAAAGATCCGGGCGGCACACGTGATCTAACATGAGAGCACAGCTGAAGACACGCACAAGACATCCATATTTCATTAGATGTGGCAGGACCGAGGCAGAGCTGCTTTATTAATGATGCTCTAGTCTCGCTCACTGATGTGTGCTGCGCTCAGAAATGACAGGATCAGACCACAGACCGTAACTATATCTTCTGAAGTTTAAATAATCGTTCTAATTCTGTACGAAAAGGGAAGTCCACGTTGCAGTTATAATGATAACGACAGAGGTTCAATATCAGTGGAATCACACATACAGTACAGGTCAAAAGTTTGGAAACATTACTATTTTTAATGTTTTTGAAAGAAGTTTCTTCTGCTCATCAAGCCTGCATTTATTTGATCAAAAATACAGAAAAAACAGTAATATTGTGATATATTATTACAATTTAAAATAATTGTTTTTAAAATTTATTATACTTTAAATTATCATTTATTTCTGTGATGCAAATCTGAATTTTTAGGATCATTATCACATGATCCTTTAGAAATCATTCTAATATGATGATTCATTATCAAAGTTGGAAACAGTTCTGCTGCTTAATATTTTTTCAGAACATGTGATACTTTTTTTAGGATACTTTGATGAATAAAAAGTAAAAAAAAAAAAAGAAGCTATGTTTTAAAAATATAAATATTTTGTAATAACAATATACACTACTGGTCAGTAATTTGGGGTCAGTAATTTTCTTTTCTTTCTTTTTTTTAAATAAAATCAATACTTTATTCAGCAAGGATGTGTTAAATTGATAAAAAGTGATAGTAAAGAAAATATATTATTAGAATATATATTAGTAGAATTTTTTTTTTTTTTTGAATAAATGCAGTTCTTTTTAACCTTTTATTGATCAAATATATTAGACAGCAGAACTGTTTCCAACACTCATAATAATCATCAGAATATTAGAATGATTTCTAAATGATCATGTGATAGACTGGATGTTACATGTGACACTGAAGGCTGGAGTAATGATGCTGAAAATTCAGCTTTGCATCACAGGAATAAATAATTTTTTAAAAGTATTTTCAAATAGAAAACTATTATTTTAAGTTGTAATAATATTTCACAATATTACTGTTTTTTTCTGTATTTTTGATCAAATAAATGCAGGCTTGATGAGCAGAAGAAACTTCTTTCAAAAACATTAAAAATAGTAATGTTTCCAAACTTTTGGTCTGTACTGTATATATTATTTTATTTCAAGTTTTATTGTGGTTTTAGATTTAGTTTAACTAATGACCCTGATATGCATTTAATTCTTTAAAACTGACAGTAGAGACATTTGTTACAAAATATTTATATTTAAAATAAACGCTGGAGCAATGGCTGGTGAAAATTCAGCTTTGCATCACAGGAGTGAATTACATTTTAAAATATATTCAATTATAATACTATTTTACAATGTTACGGTTTTACTGTATTTTTGATCAAATAAATGCAGCCTTGGTGAGCAGAAGAGACTTCTTTCGGAAACATTAAAAGTCTTACCGACCCTAAACTTTTGTGCATTTTCATTTGGGAATGCTTTTTTTAAAACGCTCTTGTGTGATTTCAGCGTGTCGCTTTTCATCATCATCATCCACGTCTGCTTCCCCCGGCACCAGTCAAGAGGTTTTCTGTTTCTCAGGCTGGTTTTAATGTTGAATTTGTTGAATTAAACATGTTAAAGTGTGTTAAATGGAGCTGAGAGTACCACAGTCTGAAGGCATGATTAAATAAAAAATTAAACCATCTTAAAACATTCATTGAGGCGGTGCGATTATGAAGAAATCTGAGGAGAGAAGATGATGTTCAGGTGTTTCAGTAGATGGCAGCAGAGTCAGTGAACAGAGCTGATGCTCTGAGATCAGTGAAGCACTGCTTTAGATTTGCATATTGATCTTTCATGTGATCTTAGTGACTAAAAATTGAAGAATTAAAGATGTTTGGTTAATGCAGCAGCCCCAAAATGCTTAGGAAATTCTGTCTGTCAAAATATCACCGCAAGTGTCTTTTAAAGATGCACAAATCAAAACACTGACAGTTTGTTTGGTTTGAAATGCTGACTCAGTAGTCTGTACATGAACTACTACATTTATTAATCTGCTAAAAATCACCAGAAGAGAGAAGAGCCTGCAGCGTTTCAGACTCTTGATCACTCAAGTGCACAAACACTTTTTTATGAAGCGATATAAAAAGAAGAATTGGGAAAATCCCTCTTGAGCTTTTGATATTAATGTCCTTCATTCATCATGAGAGGCAAATATGTGAAGCATTGTGCAGCAAAATGATCTGCTGAATAAAGGCACTTTGTAAGACTAAGTCACATTTCAATGGGCTATTCTTTCTTTTTTAAAGCAGGTGCACTGATTGTGATTTTAGTAGTATTTACATAAACTACCGATCACAGGTTTGGAATGATCACGATTTTTGCAGTAAAAACAGTAAAATTATGAAATATCACAATTTAAAACAGCTGTTTTCTATGTGAATATCTGTTAGAATCTAATTTATTAATTTATTTCTGTGATCCTTCAGAAATCATTCTAATATGATGATTTGCTGCTCAAGAAACATTTCTGATTATTATCAATGTTGAAAACAGTTGTGCTGCACAATATTTTTGTGTAAATCATGATTCACTACCATTTAAATGTTTGGGGTAAGTACTTTTAATATTCAGCAAGGATGCATTAAACTGGTCATAATTGACAGTTAAGACATTTAAAATGTTAAAAAAGATTTCTATTTCAAATAAACTGTTCTTTTGAACTTTCTATTCATTAAAGAATCCCGAAAAAATAAAATGTATCATGGTTTCCACAAAAATAATAATCAGAAAAATTTCTTGAGCAGCAAATCATATCATATTAGAATGATTTCTGAAGATCATGTGACACTGAAGACTGGAGTAATGATGCTGAAAATACAGCTGCACATCACAGAAATAAATTATATTAACTTGCAATAATATTTCACAATTTTACTGTAATTTTGATGAGCAGAAGGGACCTAAAACCCCTGATTATTCCAAACTTTTCCATGCATGACAGAGAATCAGAAACACCTGTACACGCTTCCAGTCGAGTCTCGCTCCCGCTCAGACAATGAAAGGCACATCAAGCCTGATTAATCGATGTGACCGCCGTTTCCATGGAAACCGCCTCCGGAGACCCGGCTGGGCTTTGTGCGGCCGCCGAACCCGCGCCCAAATCGCCTGTGATGAATGAGTTTTGTCCCGGTTTGATTCTGCCGAGACCCGGTGGAGGTAGTTAGTTAAGAGCAGCACTGAGGCGGCCTACATTCACCCAGCGGGGCCACGGGCCCCCGAGGGCCTCCCGACACTGTTTCTAGCACACATTATAATGAATGTTGCACAGATGCGAAGAATCATCTTCACCAGCCCTAAATTACTGCCGGTTGTATTTATATCCGGATCGTTTTGAGGCCCTATAAGAGTATGCTTTAACCTTAAAACTCATCTTTTTGAGAATGAACCGGCCACCTTTGGCCTGCTAATCTGCTGGTGTATATGAGGAAGTGCCGCAGTCATTATTTTTCCTGTTAACTGGCGTGGAGCTGCAGGTCTCTGGTGTCCATGGACTCGATCTTCAGTGCTGCAGTTTCCTCACAATGCACCCCCACGCTGCGATGATAGTGAACATCAGTCTGGACATAGACATTAGATAGATGCACATAATGAAGGTTGAGGAGCTCAAAGACTCAAGACGGCTGTAAAAACTCTCTGAGGAAACAGTTTTCACTTCAGAAGAAATAAAAAGACCCAAATGCGTCACTAGGCGTCATCCAGTGAGAGTCTGGAGTTATAAAAAAAATGTGGAGCAGCTCAGAGCTTTTGATGAGAAATGTTTGACTTTTGATTGCAGACTTCGGTGTCTTAAGCAGATGTTGAGACATTGTTGAGATATCTTCTGAAACTCTAGAGGAGATACATGTGAGGTTATTGAATCAAGATCTGTGAATGTTTTCCCAACACCAGTAAAAGATGTTGATGCTAGAGCCGTGTCTTTTATATTATTATTATATACTATTATAGTGTTTATTAATGTTTTGAATTGGCCTTTAATTTTATATTTGCAGATTTAGTTTTATTAATTTTATGTGCTATGTATGTGTTTTTATTAGTTTTTGTTTGTTTATTTTTAATGTTTCTATTTAGCTGTAATAATTTTGTTCTATTTTTAGTTATTTTAGCACTACAGAAATTAGAATTGTAGTCCTGCCAACTAACTTAAATGAAATGTTAAAGTTTTTTTTTTACATTAAGTTTGTCTTCTAATATTTGTTTTATTTTATTTTAATTGTATCACTCTGTCCAGTGCTATTTTAGCATTATCTACATACTATTACATTATTTATTATTGTTGTTTTGAATAAGCTGTTATATTTATATTTTCATTTTAATATTAGTTTAAAAAATAAAAATATTAATATTTATATTTAGCTTTAATTTATTTAAATTTATTTTTAGTCATTTTAGTACTTTAACTTATTTCAGGTAGTTGCCAAAGCAAAATTTGTAGTTCTGCAACAACTGTGGTGCTGATGGATAAAAACCTTTGATTAATAAGTTAAAAGTAACTTCTTAAACTACAGCATCAGCAAGTCTAAAATTTACCAAACTAAGATTAAAATGCATTTACTGTAGCTGAACATGTCCAAATGAATTAACATCACTGCTGATCTTTGCACATAATTTACATACTAGCCCTAAGTTTTATTATATATGAGCCAGTACATTTATGAATGTTATCGAAGCAATATTTGTATAAAATGCAATTACGAAATAATTAGATAATAGATATGATTGCTCAGTGTCATGCGGTAACTGACTGAACTACAGCTTCAGTAGTGTTTTTTCCTATGATTTCCAACAAGTCAGGTAAATGTTAGTTGATTTATGAAGGCCCTGCTGTATTTTGTCATCTTAGTAGTGAAATGCTGTTGTTCATCGCTATGGTTTTGACTGGGTTGTTGAAATTAGGATGCTTCTAGTTTAATTAAGGCAAGACACTACATGCAAAAACATTGTGATTTCATGCAATGGTCAGTTTTGAGATTTGGCTAGTTTGGGCTTTTTTTTAGACTAGTGGAAAGAAAACATCCAAAATTTACATGTAAGCGTTTTACCCTTTATCTGTTTATGTCTGTAGATTTTAATTAGGGTATATATCTTACAAGTTTTTTCTTCACTTCAGCAGGACTTACATACACCAAAACTTACAGTTTTAATTCTCTCTATATTCTGAAAATTTTTATAGAAGGGTTTGTTTATATCATTCACGCTGATTTTATTATTGCACTTTATTTATTTGCATCTGTAGGTTTAATTTACAATACGTATTTTTAAAATCTGTTTTCTCAAAATGAGATTTATCTCCACTTCAGCAGCACTTACATACACCAAAACTTAGAGTTTTATTCATATTTATATTCTGAAGGTTTTTGCTGAGGGGTTTGTTCATATTTCATTCACACTGATTTATACAGCATTTTATTGCTAAAAAACATGGTGAAAATGAATGTTCATCTGGATGTTTACAGTATTTTCTAATTTATGGAGGGATAAAAATGGATATCCAAATTCCCCTCTGTAAAAACCTTTAAAACTAATATGTCAATAAAATTAGAGAACATTTTGAACCTGACTTTATTCAATGTTCAGATTAGGGATGAAACAATTACTGATTTGACGATAAATCATGATATCTTCAGTATCATTGTTAGTAGTTTGTAGTGTCACAAAATACCTTTCAGAGGAGCTGGTGTGTAGTTGAACTAGTTGAAATGTTTCGAGTGGCTTGAGAACTACAGTTTCTGAGTCGCTTCACGAACACTGCTGTCATGTGTTAAGTATGTGGTGTGGATCTAGTTGTGCTGGTGTTTACCGTTCAGGGTGATTGACGAACAGAGAAATTGTATTGACAGACCGAAACGTCTGCTCAGAAAATGCACCGTATCATCAGTCAGAGAGAGTGTGTGTGAGTGTCAGCATCTCTCAGATCTATTTTATAACATCAGAGGCGTTTCTGAACCTGTGCTGCTCCGGCAGAGGGCGACGTCTCTCAAGACATGAGACTCCTTAAGTGCTGCTGGGAAGGTCCTACTTATGAGTGATTATGAGGCGATTCTTTTTTAGATATGTAGTTACACTGCAAAAGAAAAATGTTCTTCTTCAGTCTTTTTGTCCTGTTTTCCAGTACAAATATCTAGTCATTTTTTGAATCAACATGACTGAAAATATCAAGACTGGTTTTCTGAAAAGTTGATCACAAGGAAGTGAGTTTATGCTTAAAACAAGAGCAAATTTCTGTCAGTGGGGTCAGAAAAATCAACCTTATTCAATATTTTTCTAACCCCAATTGGCAGAGATTTGTTTTTGTTTTAAGCAAAAACTCACTTTATTTCCATAAAAATGTTTGAATTGTGTGAATGTAAATCAGGGTTATTATAGTTACAAAAAAAACAAAACCTTAAAAAAATCATTACTTGAAATAAAATGAACGTTAACAGATATATATTTAAAAAAAAAAAAAAAAACTTATGAAGAAATTAATATTCAAAACACTTGAAAACATTTTTTCAGTTACATTTATTTTATTTCAATTAATGGAATTGTTTTAATGTTTTATTTTAAGTTTTAAAAGTATAAGTTCACATTTTAATTTAATTGAACTTGATGTACTAAAATAACTAAAACTAAAATAAAAATTGATAAAACTGTATAGACAAAATGATAAAAATGACAAAACAACTAAATTATTAAAACATAAAAATAACACTGATGTAAATAAGGTGAACCTAGCGCACGTTACATTCTCAAACGTACATTAAACTCCCAGCGCTTGCAGAGGTGGAGCATTCATGAGTAGCTGAATTTACTGTGAACCAAACCGCTCTGAAAACATGCTATTATAATGAACCGCTGAGTTCGTGCAGAGAAATGAAGAGCCGAAGATGCATGCACATCAAGTGTTTTCATTGATATTTGATCTGTATTTTATTATTCTCATACAGCCACAGAAAACAATTTGGTCGCACAAACTCGTCACCTCAGTCACTTGTCTTTTCCATTCTTCATCAGATCTTTTATCAATTATGATCAATACCATTTGGCTTTGGTCATGATTCTTTAATTGGCATTTCCCACTGATCTGTCAGTCTGACCAAATAATACATCAAAACATTGCATACTACTCTCTACAGCTTTTTTGCTAATGTAGTTGTTCCATACTTACAGAAAATATTGTGTGCAGAATACATGTCGAACAGTATATTATAGTGTGCTATTGAGAACACAGCCAGTGTGCAAATTGACAGAATGATTGTTAGTATGTGTGTCTTTATGACCCGAGAAACCCTCCCTCGGTAGTGTGCGAGATGGTCAGTAATCATCTTTTATTGTCTCTGCAACTGTGCAGTGAGAAGCTGAAGCTGAATAGCATAAAACACGCATCAATAGAGGCCTGATTTTATCCCTGTGAATTAATCAGTTCTCCCATCCCTGATTCAATAAACCACTGCATACTACACACTGAAGACTGCACACACACACATCACACACTCACTACTGCACATCCACAATGCACACTACACACTACATTACTTAATTTGCTTGTTGTCGTGTCACGTCGCGCCATACTGCAACAGTTAAAGTCTGTCTACATTGGACGCGACAAAGTGACTGTTGAAAATCATTTTAAATTTGTGTCAGTACGTCATAAATAGAATGCAGCAGCAGTTTATTGTCGGGAATTTGTTGCACCACACCGTGCCGCATCCAGTGTAGATAGCATAATAGGTTCTATTGTATTTTGTTGCAGCACTGCATCCGGTGTAGACATGGTGTTGAGAGAAAATATGTTCAGCCCCCTCCCTCTGAAGCTTTGAATTTTTGGTGTTGATTAATACCGAAGCTTCAAAGCTCAAAAATGGTATTCGGACCAGCCCTAGTAATTAGCAAGACTTTAAAATGCATACAATGTTTAATAGGAAACCAGTGTAGAGTTGACAAAACCAGGCTAATATGGTCATACTTCCTGTATCTAGCAAGAACTCTAGCTGCTGCGTTTTGGACCAATAAAATCAACTCAGAATTTCAGAATTTAACAGTAGGAAATTACTCGTCATCCAGTTTGTTTATATGAACTTTGCATTCCGTTAGTTTTTCAAATTGGTATGTTTCTCCGGGCCTCGAAGAAATATAGAGCTGAGTATCATCAGCATAACAGTGAAAGCTAACACCGTGTTTCCTGATGATATTTCCCCAAGGGTAACATGTAAAGCGTGAAGAGTAACGGCCCTAGTACTGAGCCTTGCGGTACTCCATACTGCACTTGTGAACGATATGATACCTCTTCATTCACTTCTACGAATTGATGGCGGTCATATAAGTACGATTTAAACCATGCTAATGCACTTCCATTAGTGCCAACAAAGTGTTCTAATATAAGCAAAATAATAACTCTAACAATAGCATCCAAAGCACCACTAAAATCCAATAGCACTAATAGAGAGATACAACCATGATCAGATGATAAGAGCAGGTCATTTGTAACTCTAAGGAGAGCAGTCTCAGTACTATGATACGGTCTAAATCCTGACTGGAAATCCTCACAGATACCATTTTTCTCTAAGAAGGAACATAGCTGAGAGGATACTACCTTTTCTAGTATCTTGGACAGAAAAAGGGAGATTTGAGATCGGTCTGTAATTAACAAATTCTTTAGGACCAATTGTGTTTTTTTTTTTTTATGAGAGGCTAAATAACAGCCAATTTGAAGGTTTTTGGGACAAATCCTAAAGACATTGATGAATTAATAATAGCCAGAAGAGGATCTATGACCTCTGGAAGCACCTCTTTTAGTAGGTTGAATGGAATAGAGTCTAACATGTTGTAGGTTTTGATGATTTGACAAGTGTATATAGTTCTTCCTCTCCTATAGCAGAGAATGAGTGGAACTGTTCCTCAGAGGATCTATAGTGCACTGTCTGATGCGATACTGTAGCTGACGGCTGCATGGTTATAATTGTATCTCTAATAGTATCAATCTTGGAAGTAAAGAAGTTCATAAACTCGACACACAATACATTGTGCACACTACATAGTACACACAGCACATTAAATTAGCGTTCAGAATATGAGCTCATAAATAATTATCATAAAACACTCCTCTAAAGGACACATTTTCCTTATGTCAGGGAATAAAATGAGAAGTGCATCGTAAATCATCTCGCCCATTCGTCCCAGGTTACGAGACCTTGTCAGCACTTTACAGCGGTTTATCACTCAACGTCATGGTTGCCATGGAGACAGACGGTTAGATAACAGGCTAAAAAGGTTAAGCAGAAGGGTTGAGTTGAGAACGTGGGCCAAATGAGGTGTGAGTTTGATGCTGATGGATCCTCGCGGGGGTTTCATGTCACTAATATGTTGTTTCAGAGGATGATCACGTCACCGATGCTGGAGAATCTGTCTGCGGTTTTGTCTGAACTCTGTTAATGTCCATGATATGACCCGTCATGCTGCGTTTCTGATTGGCACGAATATGTAGACATTACCTTCAGAAACTCAGAAACATTTGTTTCATCCAGCGGACATCATCACCATTTCAGATTGAGCGTCTCTTTGCAAATGAAATCATTCAGAAGTGTTTGTGAGGCCTTGTGCTAAACGGCTCTATAAAGCTGAATCGTGTATCTGACTGTTCGCTGTGACGGATTGGGCTCGTTTCAAACGTCTCTTTGGGTTTGCACTCATATCGCAGCTCATATCTTCAGAGAAATCTCAAGTCCATCTTCATTTCCTCAATGTCAGCTGATGCTGCTGTGATAAATGTGCTTATACAGTTTGTTCTTTATGAATGCACTTTAAATCTCTGCAATATTTTGAAGTGGAAAAAAAGGATTTTTCTTCTAGTCTTTGGGAGAAGAATGCATTTTTTGTCAATACATTAATCTAACTATGATGTCTTGCATAAACTACTAACTGCACACTACATACTATATACCACTGACCATTTAAAGTGAAAGTTGTAACCCATACTCGGAATTGGTGCTCTGCATTTAACTCATCCAGGTCCACACATACAGCAGTGAGAAGTGAACACACCGTGAGCAACTGGGGGCACTTCAGCCATGGGTACGGAGTGGGGAAGAGAGCACTGTTCATTAACTCCCACCTACAACTCCTGCCAGCACTGAGACTCGAACCTGAGACCTTCGGGATACAAGTCCAACTCTCTAACCATTAGGCCACAGCTGCCCCCTTATGAACACTACATACTGCACACTACATAATACATTCTGCACACACTTTTGAACACTTATTCTGCAATCTACATGCTGTACACACTGCATATACTATGCACTGCATGCTACATACTCCATTCTACATGCCATTTATCAACGCTATCTTATTCTGCGGTGTGCATGCTGTACACACTGCATACACAACATACTACTTACTACTCACAATTTGTGAACAATTATCCTGCAATCTACATGCTGTACACACTACATACACTACATACTGCACACTACATTCTGCACACCATTATTGGACAGTTATTCTGCAATCTACATACACACTGCATCCTGCACACTACATACTACATTATACATACCATTTATGAAAGCTAACATATTCTGTAATTTACATGCATTTCCTCCAGAATTCTGCTGTTAATTCAACCTGAAAAACGTAATATTTGTTTCTATAAATATTTACTTGCATGTGTTACTTGCAGCATTGAGAACCCGACCGATGCTTTTGGAGTAGTTGCACTGAATTGTAATTTTTATTATTTTTTTTCATTGCAAGTGCAAGTGGCTTCTTAATGATTTTTTTAATTTGTTTCTTCTTCTTCTTCTTCTTCTTTTTCTTTCCCCAGGCAATCTACCTCAAGAACAGTTAAATGTTCTCCCCTACTGTTCAATAAAAAAATGTGCAATACCACTTTTATTTACTTAATACTATCCTACATCTCATTCCATTCCTTGTAAATTCTATTCTGTTCTGTCTATATACCACAACTGTACCATTTCTTGTCTATTTCTGTTTATTTATGTGTATTTAATTCACATATCTTTTATTATTATTATTATTATTATTATTATTATTATTATTATTATTATTATCTGTGTTGTTGTCTCTGTGTACTGGAAGCTTGTGTCACCAGAACAAATTCCTTGTATGTGCAAACATACTTGGCAATAAAGCTCTTTCTGAATCTGATTCTATTTGTTTTCCAGTAAAAATATTTAAAAAAAAATCTTAAAACTAGATAAATTTGCTTATATATAATATATTAAAATGAGTGTGTATATATATATATACATTTCAAACAAGCAACACTGCATAAGATCCCAACTAGATTTTATTATAAACACATAAAAAAAAAAAAAAAAAAAAAAAAAAAAAAAAATAAATATACCAGTTTATAATAAAAATCTAGTTGGGATCTTATGCAGTGTTGCTTGTTTGAAATTCTTTTGATATTTGAACCAGAAAGCAATACTCATTACGAATATGATTTTTGCATTTATTTTTATTAGCTTTTCGATTCCGACTGACAGTATTATTTTTATTTATTTATTTATGTATTTATGTGTTTTATTTTATTTATTTATTTATTTATTTATTGCAGTGTAGTGCAGGGTTTTCTTGTTTTTCGGAAAACAAGACTTTAAATCTTGAGTAGTTTTGCTTCTTTAGTAAATGTGTGTTGATTTAAGAATGTTTAGATACAGTATTTGTACTGGAAAACAAGACAAAAATACATTGTGCATTGAATGTGTGCATGCTAATGTAAATGCCAGGGGTGTCTCATCCAGGAATTACTATGGTAACATTCATTGGTAATTAGAGGAAGCTGCTAAAGAATAATTACGGCGACTTGTTCTTGAGGCCGCTGTTAGTTAAAGTGAGTTTGACAGGGTTAGCGGGACAGAGGGAATTGTTCAGCTCTAATGAGCCGGACGCTTGCTCTCATTGCCACAATATGTGTGATATATTACAGCTGATTCAGACTGGTCTGTGGCCCAGAGCGTGGATCTAATGGAGAGATGAATCGCTAGGCACCGGATCGCTGACAGGAGAGTGTCAGTATCCAGGGAAGAAGCTTACAAGCTGTAAAGCGGCTGAAAAACTAACCGTCAGCTGCTAAACAAACACACTAGAAAAACTAATTGTGCGGTGCTCTCAGTGTGTGTGTGTGTGTGTGTGTGTGAGAGAGAGAGAGAGAGAGACTTGGATATTTTCATTTAGCACAACTATTTTTTACTGACTCCAAATGAGATTTTTCTGTCTGGCTCAAGACATGATGCAACTTTCAGAAAGCTTTGCGAATAAATAATTCACTTTGAGAGAGTTTTCTTGATGATTTGCTGATAACTGAACGAACTGAATCTTTCCTGAAATGATTGAAGCATATAACCGAAACATGAAAAGTGAAAAACGCAGATGTGAAGATTATGGGTCGTGAATGATAAAGGAATCAAAATGTCCTTGATCTCATCTGGTTCTCTGGATTATACTGTAGCTTTCACATGCATGTGTGAAAATCACTATCTGCATGTCTTCCAATGGGGTCGGGGGAAAAATACACATATATTCCTTCTGAAAATTAACATTTCTGACATCATTTGCAGATATTTGTTCTTGTTTTATGCATAAATTACTTTTTTGATTTTGATACTTTTTTTAGAGAGCAGGATTTTATATCTGTTATTTTCTTGATTTAAGAATGTTTAGGTGTTTTATTGAAATACAAGGCAAAAATAGTTAGAAAAATGAAGTGAATTTTTACTTAAAACAAGAAAAAATGTATATTTTCCAATGCAGACAAAAAAAAACAATTAGAAAAAAAAAATTAGTATTAGGTCAAAAAAAAAAAAAACTTCAAAGGAAAACAAGATTATTTTTTCTGACCCCATTTGCAGATGTTATTGCAAATATTTTTTCTTATTTTAACCCTGAGCTGACTTAATAAAAAAAAAAAAAAAATTTTGATTTAAGAATATTTAGATATTTCATTGAAGAACATCACAAATATGAAGAAAACAATATGTAGAGTTCATGCTTAAAACAAAAAGAAATAACTTCCAGTTGGATCAGAAAAAATTAACTTGATTCAAATAAAGAAAAAAAAAAAAAATCATGCCATTGGCAGATATTTTTCTTGTTTTAATCACGTAATTTAGATTTTTCTTTCCTCCAGAAAACAAGAGTATATCAGATGTAATTTTGCATCTCCAGTAAATGTATTTAGATTTTTGAATGTTCAGATATTTGTACTGAAAGACTAGCAAGAACCCTATTAGAATCGATTATGAATCAAATCTTGCACTCTTTGTGCGACACACTGAGTTGCTGCCTTTGTAGTGTGTTCCAGATCACTCACACTAGGGTAAATGTTAAGATGCTCCCTATGTAGGTAGTGCACACCAAGGCCTTTAGTGTGGTTAAAATGCTCCATGCGTGTGTAATGATCAGACTCGGTCCGTGTAAGTGCTACTGACTCCATCTTTAACTGTATTCGTCTGTAATCACTTTAAACTCGAAAGCCGTGAAACCTTCCTTTCCACTCGCAGGACGAGATCACCTGAAGGGTGTGATTAAGCATTCAGTGCGGCTTCACCGACATCTGAATCAATCTCACGCTCTGAAAGAGAGCCAGAGACAAAGAAAGATGTTCCCTACTGTCAGTTTGATCCTTCAGGTGAAGGAAAATAATGGAGATTTCCTCGCAGGTCATGAATAACGCCACAGTAATGATGTCAGCCTCTTCGTGAAACCAAAGCACTAGTTCTGTGGAATTACGAAACCGCACGCTTTCGACGGATTCATTGTGTCTGTAAGCCAAAACCTGGCGCCCAACGCGGGGACAGACGCTTTAATCAGCAGAAATTGCAGGTTGCAGAGATGATTGGTTGTATGGAGCTTTCCAGGTGCCAATTATCACGTCTGGATCTGTGAAGCTTGTGCTGTTATGAACTGAAAATGTGCGCTGTGGGGTTATCATCTTTAACTAAAACTAAACTATTAAAAAAAGGACATGAAGCTGAAATAAAACATACATTTTGATTAAAAAAAAAATTCAAAAATTCAGTTGGCCCTTCTGTGTCTGTATTTTCACATTTTCCGTTCTTTCATCAGTATTTATTTATTTATTTATTATATATATATATATATATATATATATATATTAGGGCTGCTTCTCTCGATTATTCAACCATAATCGTCTGTAATATTTGGGATAAATCCAAACATGAATCTCGACTGTGTTTGTGGTTGTTGAATAAATTCACTTTTTTTTTGTTGGTTTTATAGAAAAACATTAACATCATTTATTAATTATTGTCATTAATTTGAGCTACTTCACTTTGTTAGCTTCTGAGAGGAAAAGTCAGTGTTATTTCAGTATTATTGAGATACTATTGTCATTTTTATTAATATTTTGAATGTTTTTATTTTTATAATTTCCATTTTCATTGTAATTTTAGTTAAAGTTTTAGAAATTGTGTTGCTTTTGTAATTTTTAGTAGTTTGTGTGTGTGTATTTTTATATAAATGTACACACACACTATATACATAGTTTTTAAATTTTAAATTTCAGTTTTAGTTTATTATAGTGCATCACATCAATTAAAATTAAAATGAGAAATGTTGCCTGGTCAACTAGCTGAAATAAGTTTTTTTTATTTTATTTTTTTATATTTAATTCACATTTATTGTATTTCAAGAAATGCAAATGTTTATTCATCATTTTAAATTTAGGTTTAGTTACCAATAATAACCCTTGTTAATATTTTCTTAATTTGTCCTTATGTGAAAGTGCAATAATTATATTTAAATATAAAAGGATATCCAATCATGATTAATAATCGTGATTAGAATTTTTAAGCAAAATAACCATAATTATTAATTTAACCATTATCATGCAGCCCTAATATATTTATTTATTACTTGATGCTGCTGTAATTAATTTTCCCTGCCTTTACAAGGTTTTGGCCAATGTTTGATTGTTGTGTTCTAATGTGTTAAAGTTAAATCAAAAATATTTATTAAAGAAAAAAATGTTGCCATTTCTTTTTTTGCAACAATTTCTACAAATATAACTTATAAAAGCAAATTCTAAATATTAATAAAAAATATAATACTATATAAGTAATAGGTCATTTATGATCTGGTCATGTGTGAAGCATGGCAACACATGCACCACGCACGTTTGTTTAAATGTTAAACGTCGCTTCACTTCTGTGTCTCAGGTCGTGTCCTGCGTCTGAAGATGTTCCGTGAGGACCACGGCTCATGGATGACCATGTTTTTCAGCACGATTCTCTCGCTCTTCATCTTCTCTCACATCTATAACTTCATTCTGCTCATGAGTGGACGGATGCGGTAAGACACATCTGGTCTTTAATAAAAAAAAAAGTTTTTGCCTTCATTCCCTCTTCACAGCTTTTCTCAGTCGGGATGGCAGTCATAAGTTGAACGGTTTCTGCCTCTTCAAGTCCATTAATGATTCTTTTATTCTTTTAAGAAAGTCCCAGTAGTTGGTCGTGACTATTAGATGATAGTAAATGAGTCCAGGGATTCAAATCTTTGAGTGTGTTTGAAGAGGAATAGTGATTCTTTTTGAGCAATTCAGTTTTTCATAAATCAGACTCCATATTAACCGTAAAGTTCAAGACTCATTAAAAATAACCAGCTGATTACGGAATCAGAATACACCGATTGTTCTGTATGTAAGTTATTGCATGCAGAAATGCAACAGAAAGACGTTTATGTATTATTTTTGTACCATTTACTAAAAAATGTCATTGCACTGCAATTCTGCACAAGAATGGCTCTCTATTGTCTCCTGAGGGATTGATTTGACCAGCCGTGCATGAATCATATAAGCTTGAAGTGCGTTTAAGCACTGAGCTGAGAATCAGCATCTTCAGTCTGCTTTACATTATCATCGAGAACAGAATGAGGTGGTATGATCTCAGATCAGCACATGTGTGTACAGTCAACCGTGGACCGTTTGAGAACGCGGCGCCGCTTCAGTTTGAGGCGATAAGATGGATGCCTCACTTACGGTTTGATTCGCCATCTAATGTTGAGCTCTGCACACAGCCGATGCTTTCACATTACAGTCCACTGTTTGGAGGACGGCTGCACCATTTTTCAGTGAGATTGAATGTTGGGTGATCATGCCGCAACGCATCGTCTCAAGGTTAAACGCAGTCAGCGGTAGCATGGCAATCCTGCCGATGGTTCCTGGCCAGAAAAGCACCATCAGAATGAATGTTTGTGAGCGCAGGCTGGACTAGATTGATACATTTGTGAGTGTGAGAAACCTTTGTAGTTTTATTAAATCATCAAACACTTTGATGAACAAAGAAATGAAGAGCACAGAAGGCCATTATTCTCAGACCTTTCCATCGCTGCTGTAATAATGACTGAGGTTGAAGTGACTTAAAAAGTCTTTGAGCAACTTTTAGTTATATCTTCTAACCAGAACATAAAAGATTTCATCCAAAGCTGCATAATCTGGGTTTCCATGAGCAGAATGCTAAATCTGTCAGCCTTCACAGAACTGACACAAAATGACTAAACAGATGCTCTCTGTTCCAAAACCTAGTGAGCTGCCTTGCTGTCTGCTACCTACATAGGCAGCTGTCTTCTAAGGCAGCATCATAACTAGAACAGAACTTCATAAGTTACTGATTTGGAACGTTTGTGCGTCATAAAAATGCTGCTCAGACTCAACTCACAAATCATTGATGTACAATATGTGCATATATTGTTTGTATCTGTATGTATGTATATATTTGTTTTATTTTAAATTCTTAAAAATATTTTGTTAAATCTAAGTAGAATTTAGCTATGGCAAGTATATAAACCTTTCAATTTATTTATTTATTTATTTATTGTAAAACTATATTTTTCTTTATATTTTCTTCTTCTTGAGGCTTTTATGGCTCATATAGTCTGATATAAAACAGCTCTCAAACTGAGCAAAAGTGTGAATTTGCTGCAGATGCTGATATTTCTATGATGAAATTCTGCTGCTTGTGATGTAAATCACTGAGATCTTTATAACAGTAGAGCAGATACTGACATAAACTGATCTAAATATCAATCGTGGCTCTATATCTCCAGTAATGAGATGAGATGTAAATGATCCAAACATATAATGCAGTGATTGAGAGATGAAGAAATAAAGGCTCCTCAGAAGATGTGAGATGTTCTGGAGGCTTGTGAAGATCATTCCTCCGCTGAGGAACAGTGAAAGTAAAGCTTCTGGAAACAAACGCTCCTCAAAAGATCCTGATGATCAGATTTGAGACTCTAAAACATGATTTGATGGAGAATCAAGTAAAGCTGAGCTGCTTCAGTCCAGTAAGAGTTCATCTGGAGATATTACTGCAGTTATTCTGACCTTTACTTGATCACAATCACTCAAGATCTGACACCAGAAGCAGCAGCTGAAGCTTATTACACTAAAAGAGCTCTGACTGGATAAAACACTCTAAACTATCACTCAGAGACAGAAGACATGCAGGAGATCGAGTGACAGCAAAGATCATTCAGAGCTTCAGAAATGTGTGTATTTGTAGGGTTAATGTGTTTGAAGACAGGTGGCGCTGTTGTACAGCACTTGAGCTCACTCTGGCGTCTCTCTCAGCATGTGTCTGCAGGTTTGGGCTGTGTCATGAGAAGTGATTGTTTACACCTGTGAGGAGAGGAGACCTGCACTGTTAGAGCTGATGCTTGTATCACTCTCAGAACAAACATCAGATTAACACTAAAGATCTGTCGTGTCTCCAGACGTTTATGGACAGCATCTGTTCTTCAGTGGTTGATCATGGGAACGGTTACTAAGGTATTCAGTGAGATTCTGTTTAATCCCAGCACGGTGCTGTTTGACACACGAGCAGTTTGTCCTGATGTTTGTCATGTCTTTATGTTTGTATTGGGGTGAATCTCAAAGAAATGTCATTTTGCATTTACAAATCAAAGTAAAAACATGAAAATGGAGCCTATTTTAGGAACAATATTTATTTATTTTTCTCAGTGTTTTTGTCATTATTTTTATATTCTCATCTTTGAAATACTGTAATGAAAATCATTCTGTCAGTCATTCTTTTTCCTCTCAAATCAGCATAAATTTAGTGCTCGCACATGCACATGTCCTTCTGCTTTATTATTTTAATAACTTATAAATTAAATGGAAAGTATGTAATTACTTTTTCATTTTTCACATTACAGTAATGAGATTTGGAGTCGTAAAGGTCCTGAAATATGCTTTTCTCTTTCATTAAGGGTGAAATATGACACACATTCTACATATACTTTAATGTTTTTGTCAATACTGGTGAACAAATTCCTTTTTATTATATATGATTTATTTATTTATCTATCTATATCTTATGCTTTTATCTTGCTTATATCTATATCTTATGATTATGTATGTGTGTGTGTGTGTGTGTATATATGATATATATGCAAAAATACTATATATATATATATATATATAGTGTAAGTTTACATATTATTTATGCACTTTTTTGCTATATATATATATATATAAGATATATATGCAAAAATACATTTATATATACTTTTTATTATAGATGATTTATGCATCTATATTTCATGTTTTAAGTGTGTGTGTGTGTGTGTGTGTGTTTATATATATATATGTATATTCACACACACACACACACACACACATAAATGGATGTCATGCTTTATATGCAAAAGTTATATACTGTATGCATAATGAATTTTAATATATATACACACAATTTTATTTACATATACACACACACACATATGCATAAACAAAGGAAATCTCTCACAGCACACACACACACAAAAACACCCCATCAAAACCCCACAAAGGAAATCTCTCACAGCATCTGTTGCCTCTCATCTTTCTCATTGATATTCTTTTATTCTCTGCGACACACACACACACAATAACACCCGCTCAAACCCCCACATCATCACACTCCTAACAACAAGTTCTGTTTCCTCCCCCTTCACACACTCACACACTCTCCCTCTCTCACTCTCTCTCTCACACACACACTCTCTCTCTCTCTCTCACACACACACACTCACACACTCTCCCTCTCTCACTCCACACACACTCTCTCACACACACTCTCTCTCTCTCTCACACACACACACACACACACACACACACACTCTCTCTCACACACACACACACACACACACACACTCTCTCTCTTACACACACACACACACACACACACTCACACACACTCATCTGCACTCTGGCAGCCTCTCCGTGTGCTTGTGATTGAAATGAACATCATAAACACTCACATTCTCTCTTTGCAAGTTTTAAATGCGTTGAGAGTCTGACAGATTTCATAGTGAATGCTCCAGCTTTTATTTTAAATGACCTCATCATTTCCTTTATGACATCATGTCCGCCTTTATTAAATCATTACCGCATCTACAGCCCAACACACTGATGATGATGATGTTCTTCATCCTCAGCTCAGTGTGTGTGTGTTGTGGGGGCGGGGTCATGCGGTGGGTGGAGCTGTGAGAGGGGGCGGAGCCAGCGTTCCGCTCCTTTAACTCGCTAGGCATACATCCTGCGCTAATTAAGCAGTGTTATTTAATTAAGAGTGCAGTGCGCATGCAGATCGCATTACTCATTGACCAATTATGAGGCACCGCGCCGCCCGTCTGATCCACACACACTCAGACAGCCACGCATTCTCCTCTCTAGACCAGCACTGCAGACAATCCCACAATGCACTGCAGCCAAAATCTTACCAGTTGTACTGTACAACAATTAATTAATGTAAGAGCAGATGTGACCATTTGTTACTTCAATTTATTTACATCCAGTTAACTTATTTTTATTACAGATTATTTATTTATGCATCTATATCTTGAGCCTTATGTATAAAGCATACAGTATGTATAAAATTAAAATTATGTATACCATTTATTTTTATTATACATTACTTAGTATTGTGTATATATATATATATATATAGCTATATATTTTAAGCTTTATACATAACCATTATATATAGTATCATTTATTTTTTATTTATGCATGCAAACACACACACACACACACACACACACATATATATATATATATATATATAGTATTACAGTATATACAAATGTATAATATATGCATAAATACAATTATATATATCATTTATTTTTTATGTATTTATTTGAGCATGTACCTGTTTGTTATGCTGTTTTATTTTCCCAGTTGGTATTTATTATAATATTATTTTCATTTATTATAAATGTATTATCAGTTACTGGTTGTAGCGCAAGTGTTCACATTGTTACGACTCTAGTTTTATCTCTACTCTAGAATTCTCGTACACTCAAAGAAAATAACTTTCTTCCGTGTTGCAAAATGAGATACGGTGGATGTCTTCAGCGGCGCATGAAAGTGACTCTGTGTTTTGTCTGTTTCAGTCCTCCGCTCGTAGACAGTCTAAGCGAGCTGTAACGGCACACACACACTCAAACATCCTGTTTGGCCAGGAAGTGTTGAGGTCCTGGAGGTGATGACAGCATCGCCACATAATCAATATCTGCCCAATAGACCCACAGTGCACAATATCTCATTTCGAGGCAGATGTTTGAAGGTCATGGGATCCCGGATCCAATGACCCTGACCTCTGACCTTCACAGAATGAAGAGCAGGTTTGGGAACTGATGGAGCTCGTCTGTGTTACTTCATCAGCAGGAGAACATTACATTTCATTTGAATCAATATCCTGCGTTTCAGCCCAAACCTGATAAATCAGCCGCTCTCCCAGATAACCGTTACGATAAATCAAAAATGAGTGTCTTGGTAGCGGCTTTTCATAAACAATTATTAGACTATGTAAATCTGAGTTATATTAATATGTCACAATGACACATTGTTTCATATTGATAAATATGTGTTATTTGATTTAAAGGAATGGTTCATAGGTTTAGTCGTTTTTTTTGGAGTGTCGGGTTGTTTTTCTCTCTGGCTGATATTATGGCAGATTTTATTTTGGATTAAATAAAACGTAATCAATATGTAATATTGTACTGAATGAATTACATGTCCATATGCCAGTAAGTCTAAAAACATGGTAATACTATGCCACATATTAAAAACAAACAAAAAAACATGGTTTTTCAATGGTAATTCCAATACAAAAAAAACAGCATAATACTATAGTGTATACACAAAAATATGGTATTACCATGGGATATGTCCAAAAACATGGTAATACCATGGTACATGTTTTAAAAACATGGTACTTCAATTAAACAAAACATTATGATACTATGGTGAATGTCCAAAAACATACTGAGATTAGAAAAAAAGTTAAAAAAACATGATAGTATTATGAGACATGTCCCAAAACCTGGTTACGTTTACAAAAGATGATATTTCAATGGCACATGTCCAAAAAACACCATAGTACTGTGGTGAATGTCCAAACACATGATGATACCATGGTATATGTTAAAAGAAAACTCAGTGGCACAACGTTGAGGTGAGTAAATGATGACAGAATTTATTTTAGAGTAAACACAGCCCTTTAAACTGGGTCAAGTTTTTATGAGAACCAGAGAATCAAAGCAGTTCGACTATGTAGGCCAGGGGGCGGGGCCTGTGTAGAAGGGGCGGGGCTAGGGATTTCTCACAGGTCAACCCAGCTTGAGATGAGCCACTTCCATTGTTACCGTGACAACTGCGAAACTTCCCTGGGATTATCAGATGCACATATAGGCCCGCATCGTACATCAGGAGTGACACATCGTTTACGTGTGTGTGTGTGTGTGTGTGTGTGTGTGTGTGTGTGTGTGTGTGTGTGTGTGTGTGTAAGTGAGCGTATATAAGTGTGAGTGTGTGTGTGTGTGTGTGAGTGTGTGTGTGTGTGATATGAGTGTGAGAGAGTGTGTGTGTGTGTGTGTGTGAGAGAGTGTGTGTGTAAGTGTGTGTGTGTGTGTGTGTTAGTGTGTGTGTGTGTGTGTAAGTGAGTGTATATGAGTGTGAGTGAGTGTGTGTCCATACAAAATATAATTTTTATAATTTATCTTATATAAGTGTAACTTTCTTTATGTGTGTGTGTGTGTGTGTGTGTATGTGACCTTATATAATTTTAATTTATGAAAGAGCGTGCGGTGTGTGTGTGTGTGTGTAAGTGAGTGTATATGAGTGTGAGTGAGTGTGTGTGTGTGTGTGTGTGTGTAAGTGAGCGTATATGAGTGTGTGTGTGTGTGTGTGTGTGTAAGTGAGTGTATATGAGTGTGAGTGAGTGTGTGTGTGTGTGTGTGTGTGTGTGTGTGTGTGTGTAAGTGAGTGTATATGAGTGTGAGTGAGTGTGTGTGTGTGTGTGTGTGAGAGAGAGTGTTTGTGTATGTGTGTGACTGTGTGTGTGTGTGTGTGTGTGCATTGTATGAGTGTGTGTGTGTGTGTGCATGTGTGTGTGTGTGTGTGTGTGTGTGTGTGTGTGTAAGTGAGACTGTGAGTGAGTGTGTGTGTGTGTGTGTGTGAGAGAGAGTGTTTGTGTATGTGTGTGACTGTGTGTGTGTGTGTGTGTGTGTGTGTGTGTGTGTATGAGAGTGTGTGTGTGTGTGTTACCAGCAGCCAGACTAACCGCTCAACATGATCATCATGTTAAGTGCTGTTCTACAAGCTGCTGGTACATAAATCAAGTGTTTTCTGCACTAGTAGCTGTCTAATCACTCGCTGTTGCTTATAAAACTTTGGCAAATCTTGCCTTTAGTCCAGGATGCGTTTCCCTCAGGAGATCCGCAGCATCTGCATATTTTACATTTGCATTTGTGTGTGAGGAACATTTACTTGCTAATTCCTCTTAATAATCAGCTGGCTTTATTCTTTGTTTCTGTGTCTCTCTGTTGCTGCAGTTCTGCTTTAAATCTGCAAGCGGAAACTGGCCTAAATGAGAGCAAACAACACAGTGCTGGCACATTTACACGTTTATTGATTTGTGTTTTAATCAGGAAATGCACATTATGGAAACTTGGCAACCTGTTTATGATGCATTTCAGAGTAATTTAATGATAATAAATGTAGGGCGGGGCTGAAATTCTTATTTATGGGGAATTTACATTGTTAAAAATAATAATGATTAATCTGTTGGGATTTGGTAAATAGAGTGGTAAAAATGGAGATGTAGTCATTTTCATTTCTTTTTAAGCATTCTAGAAAATTTATTACAAAAAATGCGGTGTTAGAGGAAATAGTTGGAAAAATGGGAATTGGGATGGGAAATGGGAATTCTGTCATTTACTTACCGTTATGTCATTCCACGTCTGTCATCAGTCATTTTTTCAAATCAACATTCATTATCATTATTTCTGCAATGTTTAATAAAAATATTTCTTTCTAAAGCTTTTGTGGGGTGATTTAAAGCCAGAGTTAATGTGTGATTCATTTGAGATTAAATGAATCAATTTATCAGCACATCGTGTAATTAATTACATAAAAATTCATAATCACTTGATATGTCTAATCTTAAAGCTTTTAAAATAACTAAAACTAAAGAACCTAAAACTAATAAATAAAATTAATAAATACTATACAGACCTAATAAAAAAATGAATTACAAAAACAACAAAATTAAAGTGAAAACATAAACATAAAATCTAATTCATAATATCAACAAAAAAAAAATAGTATAGTAAATCAGTTACTAAAATAACACTGAATCTGATTTAAAATGGCAAAAATGAAACATCTGAATGAATGAATCATTCATAATTTGCTCAGTAACGCGTGTTTTGGGGTCAATTTACATTTCAGGCTGATTTGAAGTGTTCTAGATCTGTTCCTGTAGAGAATGTGACCTGATCGTAATTCTGTCCTGTAAAGTTGCCAGTGAGGCTCCAGGAAGCGTTTTAGGGGGGATTTCAGATTTGTGGTTTCTGAGACGTGTCTAATTAAAATTCAGTCGTGCCCCGGGAGCCAGTGAGAATGTCACAAACATCTCTGAGAGCCGATTCCGTCTGCGGCCCTGAAAACACACCAACAAGGCAAGGCAAACTGAATGTTTTCTCAGCGACTGGAGTTTGAATTCATCAAGTCATCACTGACTGGACGTTTTGTTCTCCGTGAGACGGGACTCATTAGCAGCTGCTCATATTAATTCTCACGGCTGAGGGAGGAGAGAGAGAGACATCTTCAGGAACGCTGATGTTCCTCCCTGCGAGAGTCGCCTTCTCAGGGCCGGTCCTTCCCGTCAGTAATGTCTGGTTTTTTGCATTTGAATCAACTCGTGCAGCATATGTGACCTCATTTTTTCCAGCGCGTTTCATTTTTCATAAACTGGGCTGATCTAGAACTATAATTAACAGGGGAATCCTTCGGTTAAACCACAAGTGTACAAGCAAGCTGTTGAACTCTTCTTTATTTGGATACATGTGCTTAAATTAATAATCAATCTGCTTACAATAAACTATATATAATATTGATTCTTTGATCTCACATATTGAAATGTATACCCTAACCCTAACCAAGTGATGTTTATATCAGTACCGTGGTACTGTACTATGGTACTAGTACATATTATGGTATCAGGTACTTTGATATGTAAATTGGGTTCGGTAAACCCTAACTTGGTACTGAATGAATATCATTTCCATGTGCCATGAAAAATGTTCAAAAACATGATATTTTAATAGTACATGTCCAGAGAAAAACATGGTATTGACATTGGAAATGTTCTAAAACATGTTATTATCATGGAAAAAGTAAAAAATAAAAAAATAAAAAAAATAAAACATTGTGCCTATCCAAAATTATGGTGTTTGCATAGGAAATGTTCAAAAACATGGTATTAACATGGGAAATTATTTTTTTTTATAAATAAATAAATTATGTATTACCATGGGGAATCTTCAGAAACATGGTATTAACATGGTAAGTTAAAAAATACAAATAAATAAATAAATGATGTATTACCGTCGGAAATCTTCAGGAAAAATAAATAAATAAACAATTAAAAACCTTAGTGTGGGATATGTCCAAAAACATGGTAATACCAGGGTGTATGATCAAAAAATGTGGTATTACCATGATAAATATTAAAAAAAAAATACCTTTTTACCATAGGAAATGTTCAAAAAACACGTTAGTAAATGTTTTAAAATGGCATTTATATGGTACATGCCCAAAAGACAAGGTAAAATTTACAAAATGCATTTACAAAAACATGCTATTACAATGGTGATTTTTTTTTTCTTTTATTTTTGAAAAGGTATTACTGTAGGAAATGGTCAAAAACGTGGTAAGTCCATGGTAAATTAAAAAAAAATAAAAATAAAAACCTTGGTGTTTCAATTGCATGCATCCACAAAACATGGTAATATGATGGAGTATGTCAAAGAGGGTGTGTGCGTGTGTGTGTGTGTGTGTGTGTGTGTGCGCGCGCGTGTGTCATTTGTGCTGCTGATGTGCCTTAGTTTCCCTTCATTAGGTCACCCAGCAGTACTGCATTAAAATTACAGCCAGAATGAATAAATGAAGAGCTGAGACTAATCAGAGAGAGAGAGAGAGAGAAAGAGAGAGAGCGGCTCTCTGTGTGTGTCTGTGTGTGTGTGTGTGTGTGTGTGTGTGTGTGTGCATGCTCACTTTGGCTTTGCCTTTAATACTGTAAGACAGCACCAACCTACACCAGTGGCTGCGCTCCATACTAACACAGCTATCAGCGTCTGAGGCGCTGGACTGCATCGGATGGCTCCCGTATTATCGATCGGCTCAATGCCCTTGGTGAACAGCTCTGGTACGACGGCAGGGTTTTTAAAACTGACTTAATGCACCAATAAATCTTCGCTCTAATCAAGTTCTAATCTAATCTTTGTTCTTTATCGGTGCGCGGGGGAAGCTGATAAGTCGCGCGCTAACGACAGGCCGTAACGGATGGAATACAGATTCAATCTCATGCGCGTCACACGGGTCAAGCGCTCGTTTGCTTTACAGATTGGACGGGCTAATGAGGGTGAAAGCTCATTTACAGGATAATGGAGTTTTTATCCGTAACACAAGACCAAAGAACCTGGGTGGTGACAATCCGCTCATTCTGACATTTGTGCGCAATAAAATTGCCCTTGTTCTGCGTTTCCCCACTCTCTGTAATCCACAAAGTGACGTGCATAAGCAGATTAACGAGTTTGTACCTGTTCAAGGCCTGTAAACACTTCTGACGGCATAAAAGCTGCGTAAAGGAGATTACGTTCGCTCGCTGTCACAACAGATGAATGCTTGGCTGTGTTTTATTTGTGTTGGATCATTTTCTGGAAGCCATTCATTTGTTGAATGTTTTATAAAGACCTCTGAAGTGTTGCTGATGATCTTAGCCTGTCCTGTAGCGTGACTACATGTCAAATAAAAGCTTCTGAAGAAGATCGAGCTGAAGAAACAAGCAGCTGTGACAGAACACATAAGACTGACCAGATCTGTCTCTTAACATAGGATAACCTACAACCCCCCACCCCCTCCTTCTTCAGCTCTTATTTTTCACAAACAGACAACACCCATCAGCAGCCAACTCTCCACACCTCAAACTGACAATCACATCATAACAAATACATGCTCTCTCTCCTCATCCCTCGGAGGCAGACGTTTCCAAACCTGTCCTTTCCAAGCATCCTACTACCTGTCGGCTTGATCCTATCCACACTCAACTCCTTCAGGCCATTTCTTCTTCAGCTATACCTACACTCACTCACATCATTAACATTTCCCTTCACACTGGTACCTTTCCCGCAGCATTTAAACAGTCTCAAATAACCCCACTGCTTAAAAAAACCCTCTCTAAATCCAGCACTTTCAGAAAACTACAGACTGGTATCCCTCCTTTCATTCATTGCAAATACACTTGAGTGAGTTGTGTTCAACCAACTCTCTATGTTTCTTGTACAGAACAACCTCCTGGAAAGCAACCAATCTGGCTTCAAAAGCGGCCACTCAACTGAGACTTTGAGGTTCAAATCTTACCTCTCTGGTAGGTCCTTCAGGGTGTCTTGGAGAGGGGAGGTTTCTAACTTTTTTGCTACTGGGGTTCCTCAAGGCTCAGTACTTGGACCACTTCTCTTCTCCATCTACATGACGTCATTAGGATCTGTCATTCAGAAGCATGGCTTTTCCTATCACTGCTACGCTGATGACACTCAACTCTACTTCTCATTCCAACCGGATGACCCGACGGTAGCTGCTCGCATTGCAGCCTGTCTGAGTGACATCTCTGGCTAGATGAAGGATCATCACCTTCAACTCAACCTTACTAAGACAGAACTGCTCGTGGTCTCACCCAACCCAACACTTTATCGCAACTTCTCTATACAGCTGGATTCATCAACCATAACTCCTTCCAGGACCGCCAGGAACCTTGGAGTTGTGATTGATGTTCAGCTAAGCTTTACAGACATTATTACTACAACGCTGTGGTCCTGCAGATTAGCCGTATACAACATTATGAAGATTAGACCCTTCCTATCAGAGCAGGCCACACTTGTCCAAGCTCTTGTTCTCTCCAGACTGGACTATTGTAATGCTCTCTTAGCAGGCCTTCTGGCATGTACTATCAAGCCTCTGCAACTGACCCAGAAAGCTGTGGCAAGACTGGTCTTCAATGAGCCAAAGAGAGTGCACGTCACGCCTCTCTTCATCAGTTTGTTCTGGCTGCCAATAGCCGCTTGCATCAAATTCAAGACACTGATGTTTGCCTGCCATGCTCTGCACCAAATTACCTAAACTCACTAGTTCAGACTTGTGCACACTCCAGAGGCTTGTGTTCTGCAAGTGAATGACACCTCATGGTACCATCCCAAAGAGGCACGAAATCATTCTCAAAGACCTTTATCTGGACTGTTCCAAGCTGGTGGATTGACCTCCCTATCTCAGTTCTTATCTTTGGCCATCTTCAAAAAACATCTAAAGATCTTTTTTGTCAGCACTTGATTAACTAATGCTAGCATTTTCAGAATGAGCTTTATGAGCTTTATTGCCAGGTACTGTATGTTTACACATACGAGGAATTTGTTTTCGTGACCGAAGCTCCGCAGTGCAACAGAATGATGGCGACAGAACAAAAAACATAATAAAAGAATAAAAAATACAAATAAATAGGTAAGGAATGACAATATACAAATTGACAATTGTATGTGCAGGTATATTACAATAGGCAGTTATGTATGTACAGGTATATTATGTGCAAAAATTTAAGTGTACACCAAGTATGTGTGTTAGACAAATAAGTGTATGTGTATATAAATATAAATAGTGTTGTGTGTTCCACAGTTATTGTCAAGTGTTCATTAGATGGATTGCCTGAGGGAAGAAACTGTTCCTGTGTCTGGTCATTCTGGTGCTCAGAGCTCTGTAGCGTCAACCAGATGGCAACAGTTCAAAGAGGGAGTGTGCTGGATGTGAGGGGTCCAGAGTGATTTTCTTATCCTATGTGTCTCTTTTTCTGGAAAAAATAAAATAAACTGGTATGTGTACTGTGCTAGACTAACTGAGATTTGTTACAGCACTTGTATACTGTTGCCCTACTATTGGTCTGGTACTATTGCTTCTATTTGCTCTTCTCATTTGTAAGTCGCTTTGGATAAAAGCGTCTGCTAAATGATTAAATGTAAATGTAAATGGGCAAACAATGGTTTTACCATGGTAACTGTTCAAAAAACATGGCATGGGACATGTCCAATAAACATGGTAATTCAATGGTACGTGGCCAAAACATGGTATTAATATAGGAAATGTTTGTGGTATTACTACTGTACATGTTCAGAAAAACAATGTAATAATATGGTGTATGTCCAAAAACATAGTATTAACATGGGAAATGTTAAAAAATATGGTATTACCATGGTCATTGTTCAAAATTATGATATTGACATGGGACATGTTGACAAACATGGTAATTCCATGCTTCAAAAAACATGGTATTTCAAAGATACATGTCCAAAAAACATGGTATTACCATGGTAAATGTTAAAAAAACATGAGAAATCGATGGTATAAGCACATAAACATTGTATTAACATGGAAAACATTCAAAAATATGGTATTACCATAGTAATTGTTCAAAAAACTTGATATAACCATGGGAAATTTCCAAAAACATGGTAATACAATGATACAACATTTTTTTTTTAAATGGTACATGTTATTTACATGGTATTAACACATGAATTGTTCAGAAATGGTATTATGGAACATGTCTAAAACATGGTAATACCATGTTACATGTTCAAAAACATGGTATTTCAATGGTCCGTGTCAAAAAAACATGGTAATAAAAAAGTGGAATTACAATAAGCCGTTATAAGTAAGGGATGTAACGATTCACTCAACTCACGATTTGATTCGACTCACAATTCGATTCACTTTATTTTTATTTATTTTATTTTTTTTTAACAAAATGAGATTTAAGAATTATTAATAAACCTATTATAAAATTAAATGTGTCCTTTTATTACTGCTTGGACAAAATGCTGCACGTTTCTTTGTGAAATTGAAATATAACATTATAATAATATACTAATATAGCACTTGCGTATTATTGCTCTTGTTGGTTTTGATTGCTTCTATTGTCCTCATTTGTAAGTTGCTTTGGATAAATAATAAAATGTAAATATAATGTAAATGTAAATAACAAAACTAAATAGAAATTTTGAAACAAGCCCCAAATCAAATAAATAAGTAACACAAATAAAAGAAATCTCTTCATATAAACAAAATAAGGCTTTGTCTGTGCTCTTTCCATTTAATATAAGAGGCAACCACTGCATTTTAATCATGATCCAAAGAAAGACATGCTGCATACTTTTTTTTTTCTAGATTATATTCAACTGTATTGTCATTATGCAGAGTACAAGTACAGAGCTAATGAAATGCAGTTAGCATCTAACCAGAAGTGCAAGAATATAGTGTTTTATATACATATAAGTGCAGAGTAAGTATACAATATTAAGCAGAGTATGTACAGAATATAAATAGGAATGCAATGTAGGATTATATGAACAGCAGCAGCGTAAGATAAGAGGTAATAAATACAGTTGGTGTACAATAGTAATGTTAAACAATGCATTCTATGCAAAATATCAGTAGTGCAATAATATTTTTATAGAAATAGTTTACTGTGGTTTGTAAAGTAACAACGTCAGAAAGTTACAGTGTAACAGCTTAAACAATGTGCAGTCTGTGCAAAATATGAGTAGTGCAAATACATGTATGTAAAGTACTGTGAGCAGTGCAGTGAGAAAGCAGGTGCAGGTTAGATTGGTGGTGTGGAGTTCAGAAGTGTCACAGCCTCGGGGAAGAAGCTCTTCTTGAGTCTACTAGTGCGAGAGCGTAGGCTCCTGTAACGCCTGCCAGATGGAAGGAGGGTGAAAAGTCCATGGTTAGGGTGAGAGGCATCCTTGATGCAGAGCAATAGCTGTACCATACTGAGATGCAGTTTGTGAGTAATTCCACGAGGATCCTGGGACTCAGGTGAACTTTCTTAAGGCTCCGTTAGTAGTAAAGGCGCTGCTGTGCCTTTTTGACCAGGGTGGAGGTGTTTAGGGACCAAGTGAGGTCATCAGAGATGTGGATGCCAAGTAACTTGAAACTCGACACACGCTCCACTACAGCTTTATTGATGTAGGTGGATGTGTGTGCATGACTCCTAGTCCGCCTGAAGTCCACAATGATCTCCTTTGTCTCCTGGGTGTTTAGTTCTAGATTGTTGGTGGCACACCACACAGCCAGGTGCTAAACCTCATCCCTGTAGGCTGACTCATCATCATCTTTGATCAGACCTACCACCGTGGTGTCATCTGAGAATTTGATTATGGTGTTGGAGCCATAAACAGGAACGCAGTCATGGGTGAATAGGGAGTACAGAAGAGGGCTCAGTACACAGCCCTGTGGCACGCCGGTGTTCAGGGTGATGATGGAGGAGGAGAAGTTATCTAACTTAACAGACTGAGGTCTGTTAGTCAGAAAATGTAGAATCCAGTTGCAGAGGGATGTGCTGATTCCAAGCTGGCTGAGCAATTCAGTCCAATTCAGAACTGAAATCAATGAACAGCATTCTCACATGTGTGTTTTGACTGTCCAGGTGGGTGAGGGCAGAGTGAAGTGCCATAGAGATGGCGTCCTCTGTTGACCTATTGTGGCGATAGGCAAATTGGAATAGGTCTAGTGTAGCAGGGAGACAGGATTTTAAATAAGATACAACCAGCCTCTCAAAGCACTTGGCAATGATGGGGGTGAGTACGACAGGATGGAAGTCATTAAGGGCCGAGGCAGTGGAGTGCTTCAGATGGTGGAGGTTTTGAAACTAATGGGGACAGTTGCCTGGGCCAGAGGCAGATTGAAAATGTTCATGAAGACCTCAGCCAGCTGCTCCGCACAGGCTTTAAGCACACGACCAGGAATTCCAACCAGGTATTCCGTCATATACTTGCAACTTGAGCAGTTTGTAATCTAAATTAGATTGAATAATTTCGAAATTTTAAGCAAAAACAGAATGATTTGACTTTAGTTTTGTGAAACTGTCCATGTCCAAAAACCCAATTTTAATGTGGGAAATGTTGGGAAATGTAAAGAAAAGCATGGTATTTCAGCGGTACACAGAGCTGATGTGCGCTGACAAAGTGTCTCCGTGTCTCTGCAGGCCTCACATGGTGACGGAGTACATGGGCATCAGGAACGAGAGCTTTATGAAGATGGTTGCTGTAGGAACATGGATGGGAGATTTTGTGACGGCGTGGATGGTGAGACTCAAACCAGAACCTGTTTAAAACGTTTTTTTCTGTACCTGAACTGATTTCATGCTTCAGAATTGGACTGTAGAGCGAAAAGTGGCC
>NC_056596.1:1304068-1316568 GCF_018340385.1 Cyprinus carpio | reverse complement strand
ATCCAGTTACTGTGGTGTTTTGGGTACTTGCCAGGATGTTGCTATATAGAGTTGCTCAAGTATTTTGAGTATGTTGCTGTCTGGTTGCTATGGTGTTTTGGGTAGTTGCCAGGGCATTGCTATGCAGTTGCTATGGTATTTTTGCGTAGTTGCCAAAATGTTGATATGCAGCTGTTGAGGCGTTTTGATTAAATGCCTGGATGTTATTATGGCGTCGCTAGGCTGTTTTGGGTAGTTTCCAGGACGTTGTTATACAGTTGCTAGGGTGTTTTGGATAGTTGCCAGGATGTTGCTATAAAAAGTTGCATAAATGTTTTGAGTGTGTTACTATGCAGTTGCTAGGTAGTTTTGGGTAGTTGCCAGGGTGTTGCAGTACAGAATTGCTAGGGTGTTTTTGATAGTTGCCAGGATGTTGCTATACAGAGTTGCATAAGTGATTTGAGTATGCTACTGTGCAGTTGCTAAGGTGGTTTGGGTAGTTGCCAGGACGTCATTATGCAGTTGATAGGGTGTTTTTGGAAGTTAGCAGGACGTTGCTATGCAGTTGTTTAGTTTTTTTTTTATTATTATTAAATGCCAGGGCATTGCTATGCAGTTGCTAGGGTGTTTTTGGGTAGTTGCCAGGGTGTTGCAGTACAGAATTGCTAGGGTGTTTTTGATAGTTGCCAGGATGTTGTTATACAGAGTTGCTAAAGTGTTTTGAGTATGTTACAATGCAGTTGCTAAGGTGTTTTGGGTAGTTGCCAAGGCATTGCCATGTAGTTGCTAAGGTGTTTTGAGTGTTGCTAGGGTGTTGCTATGCAGTTGCTAAGGTGTTTTGGGTAGTTGCCAGGGCGTTGCTATGCAGTTACTGTGGTGTTTTTGGTACTTGCCAGGATGTTGCTATATAGAGTTGCTCAAGTGTTCTGAGTATGTTGCTGTGTGGTTGCTATGGTGTTTTGAGTAGTTTCAGGGCATTTATATGCAGTTGCTAGGTTGTTTTTGATAGTTGCCAAGATGTTGCTATACAGAGTTGCTTAAGTGTTTTAAATATGTTACTATGCAGTTGCTTTGGTGTTTTGGATAGTTGCCAGGATGTTGTTATAAAGAGTTGCTTAAGTGTTTTGAGTATGTTAATATGCAGTTGCTTAGGTGTTTTGGGTAGTTGCCAGGACATCATTATGCAGTTGATAGTGTGTTACCAGGACATTGCTATGCAGTTGTATAGGTCTTTTGATTAAATGCCAGGATATTGCTATGCAGTTGCTAGGGTGTTTTGGGTAGTTGCCAGGATGTTGCTATACAGAGCTGCTAAAGCGTTTTGAGTATGTTGCTCTGAAATACACTGGGATAAATTCCCAACACACTTATCTTCCTTTTTTTTCATCTCTCAGGGAAATGGTTTAATTATGGAATCATCTTCATGGTCCTCATCCTGGACCTCAACATGTGGAAGAACCAGATCTTCTACAAGCCCTATGAATACGGTCAATACGTAGGTCCAGGAGAGAAGATCTACACCGTGGAGGATCCGGAGACGCTGCGCAACTTCAACCGCAGCACGCTGACCTGGGAGTGGCGCTCCACCAACACTGACCCCCTCACCAACCAGACATATGTCCAGAGAGACATGTTCCTTCACAGCCGCTACGTGGGCGCTAGTCTGGACGTCAAATCCCTGGCGTTCATCCCAAGTCTGGCAGCCTTCGTGGTCTTCGGGTTCTTCATCTGGCTGTTTGGACGCTTCCAAGACAGTGAGACGTTCCCTGAGAACCAAGACAAGACCTACGAGCGCATCAAGCGGAAGTCTCCGTCTGATCTGGGAGTCACACCAGAGGAAGTGCACATCATCATGAGTGAGGCCTTGAAGAGGTGCGGCACATCCATGCTGCTCCTGGTGGACACTCATCATTTCGGGTCATCAAACAGCTCCATGTCACCGTGTACGAATGAGACCCAGGAGACCCAACCCAGTGTAGCCATTGACAGCGGCACCCATGAGGACACAGCTGATGTCAAAAAGCTGACCCCGTGACCGTAGCCAAAGGTCAAACTGACTTCCAAAGTTGCTCTGTGTTTGAAGTCCTTGGAAAACCATCACAGACTCTACCTTGAAATTTCTATTTTTATATCAAGCAATCTTGCACTGCGCACAAACTTTCTGAACTCAGACTTTTCCACATTCCTCAAGGACATTGGTCTATGGTGCTGGATGTTTGATTATTCAATGTCTTTTTTTTTATGTAGATACTTGTGCCTACATGGATAAAATGCTGTCCTCACAGTGAACGTATGGCATGATGGTCATGAAAATACTTGTAATGAACACCTAAATCTGTGCCTTTATTAATAAAAACCTTGAAGGCAATGCTGGGTAGATTTACTTACAAATCATAGTCTGTTACTGATTCCAATTTACATGACAAAAATTGTATTTAGTAGCTGATTCCATTACATTACACGTTTAGTTAATATGATCTGACTCCTCTTAGATTACTTTTGATCTAACTTGTTTATCACATTGATTTAAATAGCATAATCTTGTAACATATTGATATAAAAAAATACAAAAAGAAAGCAAATATATTCCATTTGTTGTTATTAACAGCATGAAGTGCAGTAAACGTTACATTACATCTAGGTTTCCCAATCTGGACTTTGTGAAGGTGGGGGGAGGGTTGTGTGTTTAATGAAAAGTAATATATAATTAATTAAATCATAAAAATGGAAAATGAAAAAAAAAAAAAAAAAAAAAATACTGATGAATATAAATAAATAAAAACACTTACTAAATAAAATTGCATATTTTATTTGTTTACCTCTGACTATTGACCAACTTCAGAGAACCATGAACATGCAAATGTTCGTGAATCCAGTAGTCAGTGCTGTCTTTTTCCACAAAACTGGAAGATTTTTGGAATGTATGTAATCAGTAGGCGATTTTAGAAAGGAAAATTTAAAAGATGAAATCAATTATGAAGAATCAAATTATGAACAATTTATTGGTATTTTGTTAATAATAGGTAATCATGTAATTAATAAAAAAGTATCTGTAGTCTGATTACGAGTATTTAATACAATACAACTGATTACGTAATCCGGATTCCATGTAATCAGTTACTACCCAGCACAGATTGAAGGTTACAGAAGATCGTGTCAAATCATTATCTCTTGAGCTGTTTATCAGATATTTAGACACCAAACAGCTGTGCAACCAATTCCATTCACGTGCATGTATTGGAACATCTGATTTATCTTGAGAAGTAGAATTAGAAAAGATGCATTTGTTACTACTTTACGCGTCATTTCAGTACTTTCAGGTTTAGCCAAAGCAAAAACGGATTCCTTTGTCTTTTATACGTGTGTTGTTTTGGAACCTTCACCGCAGTGTTTTGTTTTCCCATCATTTGATCAACTTGGTCCTGTGTGTTTTTCTGATGAGCTGGTGAGCCCCTCTTGAAATATCAGATGTATTTGCGTCAAACCCTGTTATCAATAAAGACCTTCTTTTGACAGGTACCGTGTTATTTCAGCGGTTGCATGTTATCCTCTCTTATCAAGATGCTTCCAGAGTGTTGTTAGTTGCCTGTAGTTGTGGTCCAGTGTGACCTTGTTGCCAAGCAACCCCCGAAGGCAGTCCTGCATCCAGATGTCGATCCGGTTCTGCAGAAAGTGGCAATCAAACCCATTATAGGAACATTTGGTAAACAGCCATTAGGCACCATTACGGGTCAAAACACAAGGGTTATAAAAGCATTTTTCACTAAAAATGTATATTAAAGCTTTCAGAAATCTGCATGTGGCACGTTACCGCTTCACATGTGGCCACTTTCAGTGTTTGTTCCTGCCGAGAGAAGTGTAAAAGTTTCCTTAAAGATCTTAATAGAGCTGAATTATTGCTTTTGAAGTTTGTCCACTGGCTCTCTAAAGCGCTGTGCTTTGACATGATTATTCTCAATCTTTTGTGTACAATAGTTGCAAACCTGAAATGTCTTGCTGTATTCGCACAGCTTTCAGTCTCCACACAGCACAGTTCATTAGTGAGGGAATCTGGACCACGCTTGACTGTTGTGTTGTTGCGGATGTGGCGTTTGATGCTGGTAAATCTGTTCGACTGTAAGTCTGTCCCTAACTCTCAATATCTGTGATCATGGAGAGAACTCAGCTATTGATTACCCTGCAGTGCACAGAGGAAGCAAGTTAGAGGGGAAACATGGTCAATATTGGAATCACACTGAGATGCACTGTATATTCAGCTGCTCATGTGAGATTTTTCTAGACCCAGACGTCCTCTTCATCTAAACGGTGAACTCTTGAGATCCCGCAGGCAGCTTCGTCTGGTAAATTGAGTGGTGCTCGGTGAGGCTGTTCTCGGGGTTTGCAGCAGATCTCCTGTCATGTCGGGCTTTTCGCTCACGTCTGCGAGATCACAGTACAGAAAGACTCAATCTCCTGACGTGAGCTGACAGACACTGAACCGTACCTCTGAATCTGTCAGGCCTGTGAATGTACCGCGTCATCGGCAGTGTTTTCAGGATGGAGGGAAGCTTATAAATTGGAATTCAATCTCTGTCTGGGTCTCGGCAAATCCCCGTTCGGAGAAAACCCAGGAGCCTTAATAGTCTCTCCCTCCATTCGACTGCTTTTCCAGAGATAGAAAAATGTCAGTTTTATCAAGCGTGCTGCTGGGAAAGTCAGGAAATGTCACACCGTCCTTGAGACCCGCATTAATAAACGGTTATGCAGCTAAAACCGTTAACAGCGTGGCGCGAAATAAATAAATAAAGGAGGACCACACTGTTTTTGCTCAACAGCAGCTGCAGACGGAAGATAACTTCAGCACGGACGGCAGGAGCTGATAAGATACCACACATTTACTCTTCATTACGAGACGAACTGAAGAAGGTTTCTTTTCAACAAGTTTGTCGATATTTTGAGACAAACCGGGTTTCTTACACATCGGCGTGTACGATCGATCGAAAAAAAACCGGCTAAGGCCTGTTGCATAAATTGTTTAGACTAGTACTACAGGTTAGTTTAATCTTTGTGCATCAATTAAAACAGTGCTTTAAGTGGCCCCAAAAGAGGTGCCGGTACTCTATTATAGCCTATATATATATATATATATATATATATATATATATATATATATATATATATATAGATTATTTTTTTTTTTTTTTTTTTTTTTTGATGACTCCCCCTCATTCCCTGAGTTGTAACAACAACTATGGTTGAAGGGGTTTTATATACAGCAGTCAACAGACGACCCTTATAAAAAATAATAAATCCTTTTATTATTTTGTGGATTTGCTTGAGCTAGAAAGAGCTACTGAACATAAATAAAATGTGCAAAGGATTTTGAAAAAATACCCTTAGAAAGAGCTACTGAACATAAAATAAAATGTGCAAAAGGGTATTGAATTTTTTTTTAACAAAATGTAAATAAAATAATTATAAAACATAACATAACCCATAGAACAGTAGAACAGGGTGTCAGCCAGCGAGTCATCTGATTCTGACCGTGGTTCTTTTAGTACTCAGAGTCTGAAGCCAGGAGAGCATATTAAGTGTTGTTCACTGTATTTGTATTTTTAATAACCGAGCCGAGTGTGCGCGTTTCACACACCATCTCCGGCCACGTTTGAGTTGTTGACACTGAAAGCGGCAAAAGCGACGCATGCGCTTTTCACTTGTAAAACTCAAGGGTGTATGGGTAATGTAGTCTCTTGCTCTAGGTGGGACGAAAATTAGGAAGCGTGCATTATGAAGGGCGCTCTGAAAAGCGGCAGCGCAGGCAAAGGATTAACACCTCTATTAAAACAGATGTCCAAATGAGCGTACCGGTACGCTAAAAGCACGTTCTGGGCGCACGGAGAGGTGGCGGTACGCTCAAGACCTATATTTGGAAGTGCGGTACTGAGTACCGGTGCGTGTCCATAAAATGTCCATAAAGAGTATAACTTTAATCTTTGTGCATCAATTAAAAAAAGTTACTCAGAGGACAAAAAAATGTCCATAAAATGTCCATAAAAACATTATATATCATATTACATATTATTAATTTTATTTATTTATTCATTGCTTTCTCTGTTGTAGATCTTTTTACCAACATCAGTCCTGATCTTAATTAGTTTTCACGCAAATTCATTCATTTTAACCTTTTAAATGCCCGTATGTGTTTTTATGGGGGGAAAAACACAAAAACTAAATAAATTATCTTCCTTATACTAAATGCTAAGCTTTATTTATGTATTTATTTAGGCAAGACAAGTTTATTTATACAGCACATCTCATACACAATGGTAATTTAAAGTGCTACTAATAAAATAAGAATAATAATAAAAGCAAGGAATTAAATTCTAAAATGTTTTTTTTTTTTTTTTTTTTTCTTTCTGGATTTAAATGTGACTTTTGTTTTAGCACATCTGATCTCTTCTGGAAGCTGATTCCAGCTGCGTGCGGCATAGTAACTAAAGGCGGACTCCCCTTGTTTTGTGCGAACCCTTGGTATTTCTAACTGACTCGATCCTAATGATCTGAGTGCTCTGTTAGGTTTATATTCACAAAACATATCAGCAATATACCACAGACCTATTCAAAAAACAAATCAATGTATAAAGTAAAAGTACTTTAAAATCAATCCTAAATGTAACTGGAAGCCAGTGTAAGGACCTGAGGACTGGTGTGATATGATCAGATTTTCTGGTTCTAGTCAGAATCCTGGCAGCAGTGTTCTGGATGAGCTGCAGCTGTCTAATGGTCTTTTTGTGAAGGCCGGTGAGGAGACCATTACAATAGTCCACCCTGCTGGTGATAAAGGCATGAACACGTTCAAGTCTTGACTGGAAACAAAACATCTAATTCTTGCAATGTTTTTTAGATGATAGTATGCTGATTTAGTTACTGCTTTGACATGACTACTGAAACTAAGCTCTGTCTCCAGAATCACACCAAGATTCCTGACTTGATTTTTAGTTGTTTGACCCCTAGAGTCAAGGTATGCATTCACCTTGAGAAATTCATCTTTGTTTCCAAATGCAATGACTTCAGTTTTCTCCTTGTCTAAACTGAAGAAAGTTCTGGCACATCCAACTGTTAATTTCATCAATACATTGGCAGAGAGAGTCAATGGGGCTGTAGTCATTTGGCGATAAGGCTAGGTAAATCTGAGTATCATCAGCATAGCTGTGATAGGTAATTTGTTTCTTTCTCTTTATTTGACTTAGTGGGAGCATATACAGGCTAAACAAGAGCGGTGCAAGAATTGAGCCTTGTGGGACTCCGCATGTCATGGACGTCCACTTAGACTTATGCCCTCCTATACTCACATAATAACCTCTCCCTTCTAAGTATGATCTGAACCATTTGAGTACCATCCCAGAAAGCCAGACCCAGTTTTCCAGTCTCTCTAGTAGTATGTTATGATCGACAGTGTCAAGCGCAGCACTGAGATCTACTAATACCAGCACTGATATTTTGCCAGAGAATTTAAGCGAATATCATTTATTTATCTTAATGAGTGCCGTCTCTGTGCTGTGATGAGGTCGGAAACCAGATTGAAAATTGTCCAGGTATCCATTTGAGTTTAGTTGTTCAGCTGAGTTTAGTTTAGTTTTATTTATTTAGTGTATTTTTATTTATTTATTTATTTATTATTTTTCTCTGACATAGACCCCTTTTTACCAACATCAGTCCTGATCATAACTCTCACAAAAACTAAATTATTTTTCCATATCCCATTTTCCATGCTAAATGCTAAACTTATTTATTGTGCAGTGTCAAAACGTGTGGGAAATGTGATAAACATATCAGCTATTTGATTTTGCTCATTTTCTAAATTTTAATATTTCAATCTGTTTTTATTTATTTATTCATTTACTTGCATATTTTATCATTTTTATGTATGTATTTACTCATATGCTTATTTCTTATTTTTATTTTGTACATAATAAATGACTTGCCGGTATTTGATTATCAACAAAAGAAGCTCATTTACCTTGTTTTTCACTCTTGCCTCTGCAAGCGCTTGCTAAACAGGAACTTTGATCATTACCAAGTTGAAAGTCGACTTCAAATGCCTTTCTGCTGCACTTTTAGAGTACGAAAGAGTAGAGGTAAGAAATTCTACCTTTTGAGTGGAATGGGGCGGTGCTTAGTGCTGTCAGTCAAATCTGCAGCCTCTGATTCCTCTGAAGCATGGCTCACTGAAACCTAAGCGTTTGCTGACTTCATCACCGAACATAATGGGAATCCTCACGGCCGTTAATAGCTAGCAGAAACCGTAATATAATCTCCCGTAGGTTGTAGCATCTGTCGCGGAGAGTTTTTCTCTCTGATAGTAAATTGGTCATTTAGGAGCCAGCTGGAATCAGGCCGCTGCATGCTGGGACTCCTGTATCCCGCCGCTGGCCGAGTGCCACGTCCAGCGAGAGGCTGCTGAAGCACGCTGGGCACATATGGCACCTGTGCCAAATCTGTCCCCGACACCGGAGGCGGCACGACATTGTGTTTCTGTGGTCGCTGAGGTCGCACACTTGAGAAATTACAGTCACATCAGGACGATTCACGACCCTGAAGAGTCTTTTAAATGAGCGGATGGCTTTTCAATGTCAATTTCAATGCCATCCTAGTATGAGGGACTCCCATGCTAAAATGTATATAATAAATATGTCTAAAATGTATTTATTTGCTTATTTGAATATTTTTGTAATTTTTATTTATTAACTTTTTTGCTTATTTTATTGTGATTTATTTTAATCAAATTGTATTTGTTTACTTATTTGCTTATTTTATTCTAGTTTGATTTATTTGAGTAACATTATGTATTCATGTACACATTTTTTGCTTATGTTATTCTAGTTTTTTTTTTTTTTTAATTATTAATTTATTTATTTACTTATTTTATTAAAATGTGTATTTTAACATATTTAATGTATATATGTATTTACTCATTACTCATTTATTTGCCTAATTTAGTCTCTTTTATTTGTTTTTTTTCATTCTGTTTTTATTTGTTTTAATCTTATTATATATATATATATATATATATATATATACATATTTTTATTGTTACTATATATATATACTATATATATATTATATATATATATATATATTATATATATATATATATATATATATATATTTTTTTTTATTTTTTTTTTTTTTTTTTTTTTAATTGTTAATTAATTAATTAAATCCAGTTTTTCTCTAAACCTTTCCCTGGACCCCAGATCCAAAACCCGTGATCCAGAATATAGGAAAGCTTGTTTTGGTGTCTCAGTGCAGCTCTGTTGAAATGAAATTATTTGTTCACTCACAATAATGTTTTTTTGGCATATAAAAGCCCCTTCGACTTTCATTTCATGGAAAAGAGCAGCCATAATATTCTTTAACTGTATTCCACAGAAGTAAACAAACAAGTCAAATGGATTTGGAACAACACGAAGGTGATTAAATGATGAATAAATCTCAATTTTCATCTGAAACGCTCCTTTAAACTGCATCTGATTCCTGAGCCGCTCACCATCGACTCCATGCATGAATTCTTGATCAAACGCAGCGTGTGAAGGGAGTGTTTTTCTGGACTCCGTCCCAAACGCTGAGTGCATAATCCACAGATTCAGCCCCATCAGCAGATCTGGGCCGAAAGGGAAGCAGTCCATGATTGTAATCCACTGTGGAAAAATGTTTAGATGGAGGAATCAAAAGCTTATCATCAGCTTCATCATGCATTAAAACTGCATTAGCCACCGAGTTTTCTTGGCAGATTGGTAAACCGTAATTGAATAATCATATTCAAACCCTCGGTTTCATTAGGATGAAGAGGCCACAAACACACTCAGTACTAATGTTCATGACTGGGTAAGTGATATTAAATCTCTTTTTATTATTACATTTATGCAGTCTCATGGTGGGACGAGGATCTGCAAACCAGTGCTGCTTATATTACACACAGAAGACTTAATGACTTCAGTTTATGTGCATAAAGAAGCAGGTAATAAATCCTCCGCTTTAGGATCTCCTTAATTTACTAAAAAATGTAATGGCATGTTTAGTCCTGGTCAAGGAATCAGGTCTTTTTCTCTCAGGTTGAGCTCATAAATATCCATAAACACATGATTTTAAATTAAGACTTGATGTCGACAACAAGAACAAGTAACATCAGAAAACATAGCATACACCTCTTTTTGCACCAGCAAAATATAAATATTTCATCCCGCAGCTAACACTATATAGTTGAATATATATGTATATAGCTTTATTTGCATACTTACACAATATAGTTTTGCTAACATTACCATTATGTTATGAATGGTTTCTAAACATTCAGTTCTTTAAAACATTGTTTAATCATTTTGCAAACATTCCGAAACAAGTAGTAACTTTAAAGAACATTTAAATAATAATAAAAAAAAAAAAACATTAAAATCAGTTTTTGCACCATTTTTATTCTGTATCTTTGTCGCAGCGGATCTTTATTCTTTAATAAAAATGTATAATCTCTATTCTCTATTATCACACAGCATAAAGTTGAATGGATGAGTATATTCAGCTTCATTTTATGTTCTATGAACGTTTCGCTAACGCTTCCATTATGGAAACATTATTTCTAAACGTTCTCTAAATGTCTTTAAAAACATTTTATTATAAACGTTCCGTTTTATTATTTCGTAAACATTATGGGAACGTTTTTTCAACGTTCTGAAAGGAGTAACGTTTAAGAAACTTTTCAGGAAAAAACGTTCCATGAATGGTGATGTATGAATAAGGTTCTAAGAACATTAATAAAAAATAGATGACTTTGAATGCATGTTTTATTTGTTTATTTACGTTTCTAAGAATGTTCGTGGATAAATCTGTATATACATATATCCAGTCCAAAATTTAGATTTGCTTTAAAGTATAAACAAAAAATATTCCAAGAACGTTTTCCTAACTTCCACATTAAAAAATTGCAAGCACATGATTGTTAATATCAAAATATTATCGCACGGCTCTGAACATAATTTTCCATTTACCAAATTGCAAACACGTGATTGTTAATATCATCACAATATTATCGCACGGCTCTGAATATTGAATAAGTGGCTTTATTTACATACTAACAAAACATTCCAATTTAGTTATGAAAACTATATTTCTGATCATTCTCTAAACGTCCAGTTTTTTAAAATATAAATTTTTTCTTAAACGTTAAAAATTTGTACGAATTTAAATTTAAAAATGTACATTTTTTCTTGAATGTTACGTTTTACTCTTTCGCAAACATTATAAGAATGTTCTGAACATTCTGAAACGAGTGCCAACTTCTAAAAAAATGTTCCATGAATGACAAAATAATGTTAACAATATAATATTAATAATATATTAAAACTATAATAGTAATGCGATGCTAATATAACTGTCATGAACACAAAACTAACTGCTTCTATGTGTGTGTGTGTGTGTGTGTGTGTTTTTTTTTTTTTTTTTTTTTTTTTTTTTTGTGTGTGTGTGTGTTTCACAAATAAAATCCCGCAAACCCTTATTTTAACACAAACCAAACATTAGCAGAAAAAATATAATGAACATAAAACAAAAAAACTCACTTAAGAGCCATTAGCAGTTTGAGTTTTTCACAGAGTCGGACTGAAGTCTGAAACACTTTCACACAGCGACCTGAAGGAAAGCAGTCGTGTTTCTCTTCTGCTGAATATTCATGAGCTGCTTAATATTCAAAACAGGCACAGGAAGTGTTTGGATTGGGTGGAGGAAGTCAGTGGCTCGTGAAGTTAACGGGCCGAGGACGGCGAGGTGTTTAAGCTGCTGGAGAGATGGGAGATAATGATGATGTTTCAGGTAGAGGAGAAGGTCATAGAACGCTGTTTAATTAGCGCTGATCACCTCGTAAGGCAGCATTAGTGGAGCGACACAGTCTGCAAGCGCAACCGCTGGGAAATGAAAGGTCAACGTGTCCATGAATGGAAAGGGAGATATTTTATTCACCATTAGACAAGAACAAGCCATATAATCATTTAAAACCTAGACGGAAAATCTAATCGGATAAAGTGCAACAAAATAACATCGACCTCCATAAGCAGGCAAAAGAGAACTACGATAAGATTTATTTACTAGCTAGTAATCGTCGAAGAGATTCCTGTTGATTTTATTTGTATGCACCTCTTGTTTGTTTGTTTTGTCATTTTTCCTGTGTGTTACACACATTTTCCTGTTTATTGGTTTGTCTGTTTGTGTATTTGATCATCTGCGTGTCTGCCTGTTATAAATTATATACATTTAAATAATAATAAAGGAAGATTAGTTATTTTTATTTTTTTGCAATCCAGTGCATTGCATTTTATTGTTTTACTTTATTTGAATTACCCAAAAAACAAAACAAATAACATAAAACAAACTAAAAAAAATATAAATTAAAAAAAATAAAAAAATATATAAATATAATTATTAGCTATTATTAATTAATAATAATAATAATAATAATAATAATATAACAGTATGTTATGGGTATTTTAATT
>NC_056596.1:1291568-1299068 GCF_018340385.1 Cyprinus carpio | reverse complement strand
CTGTGATGCATTTTGTTTTTCAGGATTCACAGATGAATAGAAAGTTCAGAAGAACAGCTTTTATTTGAAATAGAAATCGTTCATAACATTATAAATGTCTCAGTCAATTTAATGCGTCCCTGATAAATAAAAATATTAATTTCTTTTGATCGAAAAAAATAATAATAGGGACCCTTAACTTTTGATCAATAGAGTATGTATTTATTTCCTTATTTTTTTGCTTATTTTTCTGGATTAAGAATTAATTAAAGAATTTTAATAGCCTTTATTTGCAACCATGATTTGCTTCTGAAGTCAACTTTTTAATTCTAGATATGTTTCTGGATTAAGAATTAATTAAAGAAATCTTCATCCGAACTTTTTGGGTTTTTTTTTTCAAAACAAGAAAGACTTTAAATTACAAATCCATAGATCCGCTGGAAGTAAATTTTTTCACAAGTATACAAAACTCCAATAGCGATGTCATCTTGAAAAATAACTATAAATATTAATAGCACGTGAGATTCTCTTTGACAAAATACAAAGCACACATATGCATCGTATGCGCTTTGTGATGCATTTGTGTCCCTGCAGCACAGAAGCAGTCGTATCCCTGGAGCACAAGGTTACGTATTGTGTAGCAATAGACAACATCCATTGTTGGTTCACAATTATACATTTCTCTTTTATGCCAAAAATCATTAGGATAATTAAGTAAAGATCATGTTCCATGAAGATATTTTGTAACTTTCCTACTAAATATATCAAAACTTAATTTTTGATTAGTAATACTGCATTGCTAAGAACCTCATTTGAACAACTTTAAAGATGATTTCTCAATATTTAGATTTTTTTGCTCCCTCAGTATTCCACCGATTTTCAAATAGTTGTATCTCAGACAAATATTGTCCTCCTAACAAACCACACATCAATGGAGAGATTATTTATTCAGCTTTCAGATGATGTTTAAATCTCAATTTCGAAAAACTGACACTTAAGACTGGTTTTGTGGTCCGAGGTCGCATTTAAAAATTGACTGCAGTTATGGCTTCAGCATCAGCTGCAGCACACTGACTCTGGCGCAGCTGCTCTGTGATGCTGTGCGTGAGTCTAAAGCAGCTTCAGAGAGCGAGACCTAATCAAGCTGACATTTAAAGTGAATCCTCCACAGTGACACTGACACGTCTAGATCAATGTGTTACTAACCATTTCTTTGTAATTTTCTGTGAAATTTAATAGCAAATACAGAGCAAAAATTGTTCCTAGCTTATGTATGTATGTATAAATATAATTATTGTTTTTATACATTAATATAAATATTAATTAAATATTTTAAATATATTTTATAAATTATATTAATTAAATACAATATTATTACATTTTGTGTATTTTTATAATTTTTTCTTAAAAAAATATTTTTATTGTTTACAATGTTTTTCAATTTTAGCATTTTTTTTTTTTTTTTACAAATTTTTTTTATAAAGAATTTAAAGGATGTAAATTAGAATTTTGATAAACAATTATATATATTTTTTTTAAATGTGAAGTCTTTTATTATCATGATAATTAATGTTAACTGAAGTAAAATTTATAGTTAACAAAAAACATTTTTGTTACTTGAAATTAATGTTAACTGAAGTAAAATTTTATATATATATATATATATATATATATATATTTATATAATATATAATATATATATATATATATATTATATATATATATATATATATATAAATTTATATATGTGTGTATATTATATATAAACAAACTTTTTTATTTGCCAAGGTGATAGTTCTTACAATAACTAAACTAAAATAAAAATTAATAAATCTGTATTTTAGACTAAAAAACAAAACAAAAACACACAATGAAATTACTAAAACTAACCGGAATTGTTGTGAATGGAGCCCCTTCCTCATTAAACACCCAGCTTGATTGTTTTCATCACATTACAATAGTGAATTAGCAGGTCATTTAACACAGATACATTGTACTTGTATTATTAAATCTGAGAAGCAGTCGAGTGATTGCTGGTCTCACCAGACAGTGGCAGCGCTGGCAGCTGTGGATCCAGGTGTCTCCGCTGGAGAAGGTCAGCAGGCCGCTCTGATGCAGACACTGAGACGTGAGGCGCGGGTCACACTCCGGACAGCAGAACAGATCCAGCGAGGGATTGTCACAGTCACACACCATCCGTCTGCACTGGACACGGCCCGACTGCAGCACACACAGGTCACACACTTAACTACATTTATAATGAAAACAGAATATGATACAAAATATCAATAAAAACTGTGTCTCTGTGATACTAAAATAACTTTCTTTTGCCCTTGCATAGGTGAAAGGAAAACTGAAGTGAAAATAATTTTTTTAATGATTCCTATTCAATTTGTTATAGCTTATATAATTTTTATATATTATATAATGTTGTATTATTATAATATTATTATTCTGTAAAATATTGTTATAAAATAGTAATATATGTGTGTGTGTAATACATTTAAAATACTTTTTAAAATGATTTCTATATGATTTGTTTTTATGATTTTTTTTTAATATTTGATAATTTATTATAAATAATAATATTATTTAAAAAATATTATTAATATAACTTAAAACAATAAAAATTAACTATTAATAAATATTAAATAAATAAATTAAAATAAAATAAAAAAATTAAATAGTTTCTTATTCTGATTTTTAAAATATTTGTAATTAATTTAAAAAAAAAAATATTATTTATTATAACAATTACATCATTGTTATAAAATATTAATATTATTTTATGTCAACCATTTTTATGGATATTTAATAAATATTTAATATAATTTTTTATGTATATATTTAATTTAATGTTTTATTTAATGTATATATTTAATTGAATGGGTTTTTAATGTATATATTTAATTTAACATTTGTTTTAAACTCATCATTTTGTACTGTCTTCAATCTTATTGTATCTGCTTTTTTTATAAACTGATGTTCACTTTTTAATTGATATTATGCCACAAATGCTGTTAAGCTTCTTTTGAAGATCTTGTCATCTTCTGCATCTCTTCTTCAAATCCATTCTGAGATTAAAGTTTAAACGTTCAAATCAAGAAAACTAGTGTTTCTTGCAAAAAGAGTTTGTTATGAAAAGATGATGTGAGTTTAAATGTCAATGTGTTGGTGTGACTCCAGAAGTTGTTTTTGTCCTTTATCCTCTGCAGCCGAAGCGAGTAACGAAACTCATCTAATTTTGATTGACAGCTCTCCCTCTTCACATCAATTAAACGCTCTGGGCTGATTAGAGCAGATTCACTCACTCTGTCCTTCACCGGGAGCACCTTAATTGGTAGATTGATTATTTAATATCTGAAAATCCATCGTGCTCGTCGCCTCCAGATGCAAGAAAACATTTCAGTTAAAGACTTAATTAGCGAGCGTGAGCAGCCTGATTGATGGAGGTCAGTGGCTTTAATAGAAATGCGACTCCATCCTTCAGCGCTGCGAAAACTCAACAATTACATTTCCATTTCACTTCATATCTACACATGTATACCAGCTGATATTCAATAAATAAAACTCTAGACAGTGTGATACGGCTGATTGGAAAAACTTTTCTAGGCATGTGAACTTGTTTTTATTTGACACAGATCTCAGATTTTATTTATGTTTCAACCTTATTTGTTTCATAGAAAATGTTATTGTATTTTCATAATATTTATACTAAAATGTTATTTTTTAAAACTTTTTTTTATTAAGAATTGCAACAGATTTTTATTATTATAAAGATTTTGAATTGTAATATTAAATCCGATTTAATTCCCGAATTTCTTTAATATTTTTGTTATATTTGTACAATAAAATGTTACAGTGTAGAATGTTATAAATGTACTGTAGAGAGAGTTACAACAGTTTTTTTATTTCTATTTATTTATAAGTCAGGTTTATTGTAGTTAACTAAAACTAAAACAACTTTATTAACTAAAACAAAAAAAAAAAATAAAACACTAAATAAAATAATAAAATAAAATATTCAATAAAATTTTTTATTTTGTACTAAAAAACAAAAACTGAAATAAAAATTTATAAAGCTATACAGACAGATTAAAAACACTAATAAAAGTTACTAAAACTTTAAAATTAAAATTTAAAATAAAAATATAAAACAAAATTATGAATATTAACATTTACTTGTCTATCTGTAACTGCATTTTTTTCTTCTTTTTACATTTTTTAACTAAATGTGTTTTATGGATTTAAAAATTTAGAAATAAGACACTAGGCTGTGCGATACAGTAATAAAGTAATTTTACTACGTTTTATAAGAAAATTATGAACTTGTTATTTGTCACAGATCTCAGATTTTGTTTTAGGGAACAGGAAATATGAAAGAAATAAGAATATTTTACCATAACAATATATATACTGTGTGTGTGTGTGTGTGTGTGTGTGTATATATATATATATATATTTAATGTTAACAATTATTTTATGAAGTATACTGTAGTTCATGTATATATTTAATTTAATTACAAAATCTACAAGACATTTAAAATAAATGTTTTTAAATGTTTTCTGTTTTTACAAATGTTTTATGCTTATGTTATTAAATAATACTTTATTATAACATTGTATATAATGCAATATATTTTATTTTTTTATTACTCATTATTGTAATATTTGTTAATGAATCATACTGTAACTGCACTGTAACTGCATGTTTGTAATTTAAAATATACAAAAAACCAAAATTATAGATGATAAAACTCTTATAAATCGTGCTGTTAACCGGAGACTATGCCACAAATGCAGTTGATAAACGTCTTTTAAAGCGTGTTGTTTTTGATCATGTGACGGTGATTTATGGTGCGGTTAACCCTGCGCCTCGTCAGAGCTGAGACCCATAATGCATCACTCTCTCTGACCTGACAGGAGCAGATGGAGCATCGGTCACTGTCCAGCACCCAGATCTGTCCGTGGTGCTTGACCTTGCCGTGGTGGACGCAGTCTCCGGTGCAGTTGTGTCCGTGAGGGCAGCGGCAGTCGTAGCCTCCGTCCAGATTGAAGCAGACGGTGTCGTTAGCGCAGGTGCTGCGGCCCGTCACACACTCGTCCACGTCTGCAGGAGCACACACACACACATCAGTCACACACTATTAGAGGTTTTCTTCATAGTTTGAATTAGATTTTTTCTTCTGTTTTTACTAGGGATGCACCGATACCACTTTTTTCAGTCCAGTACCGATACGTTCATTTCTGTTACTCTCTGATACCGATATTCACACGCTGCGTAGTATCGGCTTTTGGTATCGGGGCACTTTTACAAGTACGAGTACAGCAGCGCAGTATCGTAACAGGATACCAGTATCGGTATCGGTGCATCTCTAGTTTTTACTTCAGTTTTGTTCAAAGTTTTAGTAATGTTGTTTTTATTTATTTATTTATTTATTTATTTATTTTTAAATATGTCTATATAGTTTTTATTTCTTTTAATTTATTATTTTAGTACTTAAACTAAACAAAAGAAATGTTGCATTGGCAACTAGCTGTTTTTTTTATTTCTTTTATGTGTGTGTGTGAGTGAGAGTCTGTGTGAGTGAGAGTCTGTGTGTGATTGTGTGTTTGAGGGTGTGTGTGTGTGTGTGTGTGTGTGTGTGTGTGTGTGTGTGTGTGTGTGTTGAGTGTGTGTGTGTGTGTGTGTGTGTGTGGTGTGTGTGTGTCTGAGAGTGTGTGTTTGAGTGTGTGTGTGTGTGTGTGTGTGTGTGTGTGTGTGTGTGTGTGTGTGTGTGTGTGCGCGTGTGTGTGTGTGTGTGCGGGTGCGTGCGTGCGTGCGTGCGTGTGTGTGCACGCGTGTGTGTGTGTGCGTGTGTGTGTGTGTGTGTGTGTGGTGCACCATGTGCCGAGTGTGTGTGTGTGTGTGTGTGTGTGTGTGTGTGTGTGTGAGTGCGTGTTTGAGTGTGTGTGTGTGTGTGTGTGTGCATGTGTGTGATGTGTGTGCACACGTGTGTGTGTGTGTGTGACAGCTGTCTGTGTCTCTCACAGGTATGTCGTGGTGCCCACAGGAGCCGGTCCTGCTGTTTCTGTGGGTCACACCTGCACATTTCTGCCCTCCTGTTAACAACTAAACCTTTACAGGACTCTCCGTTGGCAGTGTACACCTCGTTGTCATGGTAACCGTCCCGACACTCGCAGTGATACCAACCAGGTAAGTTCACACAGGTGGAGTGTGTGTCACACTGAACCAAACCCTCCGAGCACTCGTCGATATCTGAACACACACACACACACACACACGGTTCATTATGTCATTATGTATGTTCATTATTAAGGCATCGTGAGGAAGGTGGGCAGCAGCATTATGCTGAGATTCACACCAAACTCTAATGCAGCAGTGCATGAATCCTCAGAAGAACTGATAGAAACATCACAATAATCCACAGCACTCCAGTCCATCAGTTAACATCTGGAGAAGACAAAAGATGAAACAAAGCCACCCATGCCCCGCCAAGATGCTTTTAATACGAGTCCATAATCCATAATAACACTTCCTCCAGTGAAAAAGTGCATCTCCTGTTGTCTCTCACATCAAAATCCAGACACATATTTGTTTGGAGCTGTTTTGTCTTGTAAACAGATCACTGGAGCAGTGTGAAGTTCCCTCATGCTTCAAACGCTTCACTATCATTCCGGACCGGCTGAGGAAGTTCATCCAGCCACAGGAGCTGCTCACACAGTTCTTCTCGGCCCTCAGTGAGTCTGTCATGTGTTCATCTATATCCTCTGCCCAGCCTCCAAGATCTTTACCCCTCCAGAGTGAGGAAAAAGGCTAAGAATTTTTGGTGAACTATTCCATTAACTTTTACTGTCATGTCAAACATTTCTCATTAAATCTAATAACTTAATACTCTTATTGGATGACAGCTAGTGAGTCTGTTTTTGGTTTTCAGGAATCTTCTCCATCGGTTACGCCAGTGAATTCAGGTTGTATATTCTTAGTTTATATCCAGATGTCTTGCTTGCATCACAAACGCTTCATATTTCAGGCTCGTTTCCCGTGATCTCAGTATCTCAGATTGTGTTGATGTTTCTGGGTGTTATGATGAGATCGTTTTGATGGGAAATGATTGATGAAAAACACAAATCCACTCATCTTTGTGCCTCTCACATAACAGTGTTTGTTCAACTAACAGGCCCCATAATTATAAATTTGCAAACATCAAGTGAACATTATGAGGTAATGAAAAATTATTTTTTATTTCAAATATTTTTAGGATTTTTTTTAAGGATTTTTTTAAATAAAATTTTACTTTTAATACTTCTTTCTATTTTTATTATTTTTAAATATATAATTATATTTATATAATTCATAATTACATTAAATTATAATTATAGAAATTGTATATATAATAATATTATAGAATATTAAGTAAAGTATTTATGCATCATGGTAGCATTTGTTTGTATTGCTTTCATGTTCATTTTAATAAAAAATACAGTAATTTTAACAGTAATATATTGAGAAATAACTAT
>NC_056596.1:1284068-1289068 GCF_018340385.1 Cyprinus carpio | reverse complement strand
TTTCCACCAAAATACTACAGTTACTGCTGGTATTAATTATCAGTCATCAGAGAGACTTTACAGTTACTATGGTTTAAGAGTAGTAAAGCTATTTGTCCTAACAGTTTCCATTGTAACCATTTATATATATAATATAAGGCTGCATTTATTTGATCAAAAATACAGTAAAAATAGTGAAATATTATTACAGTTTAAAACAGCTGTTTTCTGTGTGAATCTCTGTTAAACAGTAATTTATTTCTGTGATGTGCAGCTGTATTTTCAGCATCATTACTCCAGTCTTCAGTGTCACATGATCTTCAGAAATCATTCTAATATGATGATTTGCTGCTCAAGAAACATTTTCTGATTATTATCAATGTTGAACACAGTTGTGCTGCACAATATTTTTGTGGAAACTGTGATACATTTTATTTTTCAGGATTCACAGATGAATAGAAAATTCACAAGAACAGCATTTATTTAAAATATAAATCTTTTTAAACATTATAAATGTCTTTACTTTCACTTTTGATAAATTTATTGCATCCTTGATTAATAAAATGAATAATTTATTTAAAAAAAAATACATTTTAAATATGTGCAGATCAGTAAGTTAGGGGTTTTTTTTTCTTTCTTTTTTTCCATTTACTGTGATTTTACTGGTAAAAAAAAAAATATAAAAAAAATGGCAAGATGATCCTGTATGCGGTTGCTAAGGTGTTGAGTATTTTTGAATGGTTACTAGAGCGTTGCTACGATGTTGTGGCTGATTACTATGGAGTTGCTGTATGCTTGCTATGGTGTTGTGACTGGTTGCTATGGAGTTGCTAGGATATTGTTTCTGGTTGCTATGGAGTTGCTAGGATATTGTTCTGGTTGCTATGGAGTTGCTATGTGGTTTCTAGGGGGTTGTAGCTATTTGCTTTGCAGTTGCTAGGATTTTATTGCTGGTTGCTGTGTTGTTGTTGTGTAGTTGCTAAGGTGTTGTGGCTGGGTAATATGCAGTTGCTATGGTGTTGTGGCTGTTTGCTATGGAGTTGCTGTGTGGTTGCTAGGGTGTTGTGGTTGGTTTCTATGGAGTTGCTGTGTGGTTGCTAGGGTGTTGTGACTGGCTGCTATGGAGTTGCTAGGATGTTGTTTCTGGTTGCTATGGAGTTGCTATGTGGTTGCTAGGGTGTTGTAGCTATTTGCTTTGCAGTTGCTAGGATTTTATTGCTGGTTGCTGTGGAGTTGTTGTGTGGTTGCTAGGGTGTTGTGTCTGGTTGCTATGGAGTTGTTGTGTGGTTGCTAGGGTGTTGTGTCTGGTTGCTATGGAGTTGCTATGTGGTTGCTAGGCTGTTGTGGTTGGTTGTTATGTGGTTGCTAAGGTGTTGTGGCTAGGTAATATGCAGTTGCTATAGCGTTGTGGCTGATTGCTATGGGGTTGCTAGGATGTTGTAGTTGGTTGCTATGGATGTGTGGTTGCTAGGGTGTTGTGGCTGGTTGCTATGGAGTTGCTGTGTGGTTGCTAGGGTGTTGTAGCTAGTTGCTAGGATGTTGGTGCTGGTTGCTGAGGTGTTGTGGCTAGGTGCTATGCAGTTGCTGGCTGGTTTGTGGTTGATATGGAGTTGCTAGGGTGTGGTTGCTAGGGTGTTGTAGCTAGTTGCTAGGATGTTGGTGCTGGTTGCTGAGGTGTTGTGGCTAGGTGCTATGCAGTTGCTATAGTGTTGTGGCTGGTTGATATGGAGTTGCTAGGTGTTGCTGATGACTTAGTAAATTACCAGCACACCTCTCCTTAAAAACACATGATTTAAGGGGGAAAAAAATGTTGGTGTAGGATTTACTTTGATACAATTTTCACAACACATCGAATTAAACATTAAATTGTGATGTTAAAAAATGCTGAAATGGTAAATTCTGTGTTTTATTTACAACTCAGTTTTGATGTTTCACACCATTATCTACGGCACGGGTGTCAAACTCAATTCCTTGAGGGCCGGAGCTCTGCAGAGTTGTGTTGCAACCCTGCTCCAACACACACAGCATTTAATTTTCAAATAAGCCTGAAGGACTTGATTAGTTGAATCAAGTGTGTTTGATTAGAGTTGAATCTAAACTCTGCAGGGCTCCAGAGTGTGACACCCCTGATCTATGGTTTTATGGTGTAAAGTATGATTACTATCAGTGCTGGGTAGATTACTCACATACTGTAGTCTGTTACTGATTACAAATAACATGATGAAAATTGTAATTAGTAACTTAGAGTAATCTAGGTTACTCATTTTAGGTAATGATATCTGACAACTTTTTAGAATGTAATCTGACTATAAGCATTTTAAAACGTAGACATATTAAAATATAATTACAAGTACTGAATTTCTGGAATTGGATTAACTATCCAGCTTTGATTAGTATAGCAGTAGACCGTATGTGTGAGATGTGGAGGCTCTGTCTGTGTGTCTCTGTGTTCTTCTCAGGGGAATGTAGTTCCAGCGCCGGATCCGCTCGCACAATCACTCCGAACACAATGACTTCATGCAACATTACAATCCAATCTCTGCAAATACGACATCAAAGCGAAAAAGTAACAAGATGTGAAATTTAAACTCGCTCGTATTTACCGGCAGACAACGGCTTCATTTCTCGCTTGGGGCGTTAAAGAAAGAAAGACCTCAGCGTACAACGAGCTGAAACAAACGGAGCGCCGCAGCGGGGATGAAATGAGAGTTTCCTCCTTCAGTTTGTGATGACCTCCAATGAGCAACAAACACCAGAAACCCCACCAGCGCTGATGACACGCAGCTTCATTTCCACTGACACATTCACTTCATCTCCATCGTCCAGCATCATCTCTCAGTGAGCTGCAGTGCTGTCTACATAGGCAGCTGTCTTCTGAGGCAGCATCCTCAGATATTGAACATTTTCTTGATCTTGATTACACTAAAATACTCATTAAGAATAAGATTACATTCCATCAAAACAAAAAAATATAAAAAAAAAATAATAATAATAATAATAAAAAAAAATAATAATAATAAAATATTTTTTCAATACACTATACATAAAAATAAAAAATATATTAAAATTATATTATTATATAATTATATATATATATACAGTACAGACCAAAAGTTTGCAATATATATATCTATATATATAATATATATATATACTATATATTATATATATATATATATATATATATATATATATATTTATACAGTACAGTTCAAAAGTTTGGAAACATTACTATTTTTAATGTTTTTGAAAGAAGTTTCTTCTGCTCATCAAGCCTGCATTTATTTGATCAAAAATACAGAAAAAAAACAAGTAATATTGTGAAAAGTAGTATTACAACTTAAAATAATAGTTTTCTATTTGAATATACTTTAAAAAAATAATTTTATTCTGTGATGCAAAGCTGAAACTTTCAGCATCATTACTCCAGCCTTCAGTGTCACATGTAACATCCAGTCTATCACATGATCATTTAGAAATCATTCTAATATTCTGATTTATTATGAGTGTTGGAAACAGTTCTGCTGTCTAATATATTTGATGAATAAAAGGTTAAAAAAGATCTGCATTTATTCAAAATAAAAAAAATCTAATAATATATATTCTAATAATATATTTTTTCTTTACTGTCACTTTTTATCAATTTAACACATCTTTGCTGAATAAAAGTATTGATTTTATTTAAAAAAAGAAAGAAAAAAAAATTACTGACCCCCAAATTACTGACCAGTAGTGTATATTGTTATTACAAAATATTATATTTTAAAAAACATAGCTTTTTTTTTTTTTTTTTTTTTTTTTTTTTTTTTTTTTTTACTTTTTATTCATATCAAAGTATCCTGAAAAAAGTATCACATGTTCTGAAAAAATATTAAGCAGCAGAACTGTTTTCCAACTTTGATAATGATCATCATATTAGAATGATTTCTAAAGGATCATGTGATAATGATCCTAAAATTCAGCTTTGCATCACAGAAATAAATGATAATTTAAAGTATAATAAATTTAAAAACAATTATTTCAAATTGTAATAATATATATATATTAATAATATATTGAATGAACTGTAAATGGAAACGAATGTCATGGTAGTTTCACGCGTCGCTCCAACGGTCTCTTCCTGTCTAAGTGGGCGGTTCTTAGTCAAAATAATCTGAAATGGTAACCAGACTTCATGCAGCTAGTTAAGACAAAGTTCCTCTGTGTTTCTTTGCATGTATTTGATGCTCTTTTCACTGCAGATCATTAAAATGCATGCAGTTCCTTCTCACAGCAGCAGACTGGAATCTGTTCACCCGTCGATGACCTGTGGATGGTGTGTGTGAGTGTGTATGTTTGCAAACATGTATGATTACAATGCACGGTCTGTGTTTGTGTAATGTAGTTTTGTGAATAATGCACATACTGTTTGTACACTCAAGTGTGTGATTTGTTTGTGATTGAGTATGTTCTGCATAATGTATGTAGCATGTTTGTGCACGTGTGTGTGATTTGTGTGTGAAAAATGCATATAGTGTGTTTTTATAATGTGCACTTGTGATTTGTTTGTGTTTGCATATGTGTGTGATTGTGCGCTGTGAATAATGCATCTTCAGCATCTCCACTGCATCTATACGGACAGGATGACATCATCGAGGTGCAGCAAAACTTAGTGTGCATGCTAATTGCGTGTCCTTTCTTTCTGTGCATCATTTTGCACATTTTCTCCTTTAATTCTTCTGGTTTTCTGTACGTTCTCCCTCGAATCATCATCTGTATCCTGACTGTATCGGTCTCTGCTCTGCTAGTTTGTCAGATGGTCTTGAGAGAATTCGTAAAAAGCCAGAAAAGAGGACAACAGAGCAGCCGAGTGAAAGCATTTTCATGTTCAGACGTATCCCAGAAGTCCCAAACACACACACACACACACACGCACACACACACACACACGTGGAGGCTCTTTTATTTCAGAGAGTGTGATTCTCTTTGAGCGCTCGTGAGTTGCTCTCGTGGCTCCAGAGGACAGAGACGTATAAAAGCGT
>NC_056596.1:1259068-1279068 GCF_018340385.1 Cyprinus carpio | reverse complement strand
TCTATCTATCTATCTATCTATCTATCTATCTATCTATCTATCTATCTATACATCCATCCATCCATCGTTCTATCTATCTATCTGTCTGTCTATCTATCTATCTATCTATCTATCTATCTATCTATCTATCTATCTATCTATCTATCGTTCTATCATTCTATCTATCTATCTATCTATCGATCGTTCTATCGTTCTATCGTTCTATCTATCGTTCTATCTATCTATCTATCTATCTATCTATCTATCTATCTATCTATCTATCTATCTATCTATCTATCTATCGTTCTTTCATCCATCCATACCTTAAACCTTTAAATCATAAAGACTTTTTACATTTATTTCTATCAAGGTTTTCAAAACATTGAGTTTGTTGACAAAATTTGCATTTCTAGTTTAATAGTTGAAACTTTTTAATGAATATTTTTTCCCCCAAAAAAAGAGAGAATTATGTACTACCATTTCATAAAGCATTGGAGGCCGTATGAAGTAACAATATAGCACAGCCTCTTATGTTCTGATTTTTAACGCATGAACTTTCTAAGACCTTTGCCTCCGGGCTCTCGAACGCTCTGAGAGAAATAGTTAAATACGATTCTAACATCTGTGTGGAAAAAGCCATAAACTCATCCCACTCGATTCCCCCCGGTATCCTCCAGGAGAAAACGAACAGAATAGTCTGAAAGAAAAGCCTTTTGATTTTAATCAAGGGCCAGAGCGAGGGCAGATCTGGCAGAACTGCTCTTTCTATGGGATCGATGGCTTGGGACGTATCATCGGACGAAACCGTCCACAAACAGGCAGCATCTGCTGGAGATGACCCACGCGTCAGACTCAACGCTGATCCACGACACGCTGTTTCCGCTGAGAGATGGCTCCTGTTTTCATTAAAACCGGCTCCGAGTGAGAGCGACGGTGTTTCCCAGGGGCTCAATAACAACAGAACGAGAAACAAAGACGCCTGCGATTCACAGAAATGATTAACGCGCACATGGAGGACGCGTTTCCCTTTTGCTGTGAGGGGAATTGATGCTCAATTTACTAAACTAAACAAAGCCCGGGTCCTAAATGAAGACAAACGAGCATGTGTGTAGGAAATATAATCATTTAAAAAACACAAGAAAAACAAGCACATGAAGGGAAGGTAACGTGGAGTAATGTGAAAATACAGAGCAGGACATGCCCTGAAACTAGTGTAAGTGAAGAAGAACTTGTTATTAGATATAATACAGATTAAGTTTAGTTGATGTTAAGCAACATCCCAATCGAGAATATGATTGTTATATATATATATATACAGTGGTGAAAAAAATCACTCTTCTTTAAAATAATAACATTTTGTTGCTTTGCAGCCTGAAATGAAGACGGACACAGTTTTTGTTTTATCCAGCTGTATTTACTCAGTGCTACTTATAACATCCAAGTGAAAGATATACAGTACAGGTCAAAAGTTTGGAAACATTACTATTTTTAATGTTTTTGAAAGAAGTTTCTTCTGCTCATCAAGCCTGCATTTATCTGATCAAAAATACAGAAAAAACAGTAATATTGTGAAATATTATTACAACTTACAATAATAGTTTTCTATTTGAATATACTTTAAAAAAAATAATTTATTCCTGTGATGCAAAGCTGAATTTTCAGCATCATTACTCCAGCCTTCAGTGTCACATGTAACATCCAGTCTATCACATGATCATTTAGAAATCATTCTAATATTCTGATTTATTATGAGTGTTGGAAACAGTTCTGCTGTCTAATATATTTGATAAATAAAAGGTTAAAAAGAACTGCATTTATTCAAAATAAAAAAAAATTCTAATAATATTTAAAAAAAAAGAAAGAACAAAAAAAAATACTGACCCCAAATTACTGACCAGTAGTGTATATTGTTATTACAAAATATTTATATTTTAAAAAACTTATCTTCTTTTTTTTTTACTTTTTATTCATCAAAGTATCCTAAAAAAGTATCACATGTTCTGAAAAAATATTAAGCAGCAGAACTGTTTCCAACTTTGATAATGAATCATCATATTAGAATGATTTCTAAAGGATCATGTGATAATGATCCTAAAAATTCAGCTTTGCATCACAGAAATAAATGATAATTTAAAGTATAATAATATTTAAAAACAATTATTTAAATTGTAATAATATATAACAATATTACATTTTTTTTTCTGTATTTTTGATCAAATAAATGCAGGCTTGATGAGCAGAAGAGACTTCTTTCAAAAACATTAAAAATAGTAATGTTTCCAAACTTTTGACCTGTACTGTATATATATATATATATATATATATATATTTTTTTTTATTAGAGCCTTTAGTCTTTTGGAATTTGTCTCTACTAACTTTGCACATCTTGACTTTGTAATATTTGCCCTCTCTTCTCTGCAGAACTGCTCAAGTTCAGTTCAGTCTGATGGTGAGTGTTTGTGGACTGCAGTCTTCAAGTCCTTCCACAGATTTTCAGTTTAAGTCTGGACTCTGATGAGGCCATGCAAGGACATTCACCCTTTTCTTCTTCAACCACTGTGTGCTCAGTTCTGCTGTGTGCTTTGAGTCACTGTCACGCTTGAAGGTAAACCTCCTTTCTGGCAGTGGGCAGCAGATTTTCCTCAAGAATTTGACTGTATTTTGTCCCATCCATTTTTCCTTCTATCCTGACTCATGCTCCAGTCCCTGCTGCAGAGAAACAGCTCATAACATTACATCACCACCTCCATGCTTTACTACAGGAATGCTGTTATCTGGATCCTGAGCTGGATTGGATTTCTGACAGACATATTGTTTGGCGTCAAGGCCAAATAACTAATTTTTAGTTTCATCTGCCTCAGAATCTTCAAGGGGTGTTTTGGCAAAGCTCAGTCTGACTGCATGTGGCCTTTCTTGAGAAGCAGCTTTTTTCCATTCAGGCCACATTTGTGGAGAATTTGTGATATTTTCACATGCACACAATGAGCACTCTTTGTCATAAACTCCTGCAGCTGTTCAGAGTGGCTGTTGCTCTCTGTCGTCTTTTTGATCAGTTTCCTCCAGCTCTTTCATCAGTTTGGAGCGATGTCCTGATCAGGGAGGCTCTGTGTCGAACCAAATACCTTCCACTTCTTAATAATAGACTTCACTGTTCTTCTAGGCATTGATAAAGCATTTGAAATGTTTTTGTCTCCATCTCCTGACCTATGCATGTCCACAACTTTATCTCGGAGATCTTTTGACAGTGTCTTGTCACTCATAGCTGATTGTTTGCTTCAGTTGCTCTACCAAGAAATGCTCCAGGAAAGCTCTTTTCTTGCTGAGCTGATAAAAATGATCAAAGATGATCACAGCTGAAAGTCAAATGGTTTTGTGTGCCATTGAGAATGTGATGAGCTGCACCTGATTGAGTTTACAAGACATTTTTAAGAAGGGGGTGACCCTTTTTCCAACTCAGTGATTCTGTTTTTTGTTTTTTTGTTTTTTTTTTTTTTTCTGGCATGTTGGTGTTTTATCTTATATAATACAATTAATATTTATATATTGTACATTTATATATTATATTTATATATAATAAATCCATATTATTATATAATATTTATTAAATTATATAATATTTTTATTTATTTCTTAATATTAATAATATTTATATCTTAATATATGATTATCATTATTAATAATAATTATTATTATTTTATGTTATTTTGAATATATAGAGAGCACTTCTTGTTGACTTTATAAGTATATTGTGATGTTTCTATGATATAGTTGAAGATGTGAGTTGTGTCGTCTACTCCCACAGGCCACAATCAAGCACTCTTCTTCTAAACGGCGATCTCCACACTCAGGCTTTGTTCTCAGCGAGCCGTAAAGTCCTCAGAGGGGCTGGAGGAGCTGAGAGAGGCATTTGAGATCAGAGAGAGGCTCTTACCCATCTCGCAGTTCTGCCCGCTGAAGCCCTGTGGACACACGCAGATGTTGGGAGATGCACAGGAGCCGCCGTTCAGACAGCGTCCGTCACAGAGCGCTGCGGGTCAGAGAGAGGACAGACGTGTCAGGGGATGAGTCAGGAGACGGGTCAGGGGACAAGTCAGGGGGCGGGTCAGGGGATGGGTCAGGGGATGGGTCAGGGGACGAGTCAGGGGACGGTTCAGGAGACAGGTCAGGGGACGGGTCAGGGGATGAGTCAGGTGACAGGTCAGGAGACGAGTCAGGGGACAGGTCAGGGGATGAGTCAGGAGACAGGTCAGGGGGACGAGTCAGGGGACAGGTCAGGGGATGAGTCAGGAGACAGGTCAGGGGGACGAGTCAGGGGACAGGTCAGGGGATGAGTCAGGAGACAGGTCAGGGGGACGAGTCAGGGGACAGGTCAGGGGACACATCAGGGGATGAGTCAGGTGACAGGTCAGGGGACGGGTCAGGAGATGAGTCAGGGGACAGGTCAGGGGACAAGTCAGAGAGTGTGTCAGGTGACAGGTCAGGGGATGAGTCAGGGGACAAGTCAGGGGATGAGTCAGATGACAGGTCAGGGGACGGGTCAGGGGACAAGTCAGAGAGTGTGTCAGGTGACGGGTCAGGAGACGAGTCAGGGGACAGGTCAGGGGACAAGTCAGAGAGTGTGTCAGATGACAGGTCAGGTGACAGGTCAGGGGACAGGTCAGGGGACAAGTCAGGGAATGTGTCAGGTGACAGGTCAGGGGATGAGTCAGGGGACAGCTCAGGAGACAGGTCAGGGGATGAGTCAGGTGACAGGTCAGGGGATGAGTCAGGTGACAGGTCAGGGGATGAGTCAGGAAACCAGATCAGGGGTGGGTCGACGGGACAGGTCAGGGGATGGGTCTGGGGATGAGTCAGGAGACAGGTCAGGTCAGGGGACCTGAGTATCTCATTAACACTGAAATAGCACTGCATGAGCAGAAAGCTGTAGATGTGATTTTTCCAGCTGACCTGAGCTCTTTTCAGGGGACGAGTCAGGAGACGGGTCAGGGGACGAGTCAGGGGATGAGTCAGATGACGGGTCAGGGGACGAGTCAGGAGTCTGGTCAGGGGACAGGTCAGGAGACGGCTCAGGGGATGAGTTAGGGGACAGGTTAGGGGCAGGTCAGGGGACAGGTCAGGGGACGAGTCAGGTGACAGGTCAGGGGATGAGTCAGGTGACAGGTCAGGGGATGAGTCAGGAAACAGGTCAGGGGATGGGTCAGGGGACAGGTCAGGGGATGAGTCAGGTGACAGGTCAGGGGATGAGTCAGGAAACAGGTCAGGGGATGGGTCAGGGGACAGGTCAGGGGATGAGTCAGGTGACAGGTCAGGGGATGAGTCAGGTGACAGGTCAGGGGATGAGTCAGGAAACATGTCAGGGGATGGGTCGGGGGACAGGTCAGGGGATGGGTCAGGGGATGAGTCAGGAGACAGGTCAGGTCAGGGGACCTGAGTATCTCATTAACACTGAAATAGCACTGCATGAGCAGAAAGCTGTAGATGTGATTTTTCCAGCTGACCTGAGCTCTTTTCAGGGGACGAGTCAGGAGACGGGTCAGGGGACGAGTCAGGGGATCAGGTTAGGGGCAGGTCAGGGGACAAGTCCAGGAGTCTGGTCAGGGGACGAGTCAGGAGACGGGTCAGGGGACGAGTCAGGGGACAGGTTAGGGGCAGGTCAGGAGACAGGTCAGGGGACGAGGGGACGAGTGGGACAGCAGACGTACAGGTTACAGGTCAGGGGACGAGTCAGGAGGCGGGTCAGGGGACAAGTCAGGAGTCTGGTCAGGGGACAGGTCAGGAGACGGCTCAGGGGATGAGTCAGGAGACGGGTCAGGGGACGAGTCAGGAGACGGGTCAGGGGACGAGTCAGGGGACAGGTTAGGGGCAGGTCAGGAGACAGGTCAGGGGACAAGTCAGGGGATGAGTCAGAGGATGAGTCAGGGGATGTGTCAGGTGACAGGTCAGGGGACGAGTGGGACAGCAGACGTATGTGGGGCTCACCTCTGCAGTCCGTGCCGTTGCCAGTGTATCCGGGTTTGCAGGAGCAGCTGTGGCCGCCGACGGTGTTGAAACACAGAGCGTTCTCATCGCAGCTGTGCTGACCGGACGCACACTCATCATGTTCTACAGACAGAAACCACAGACACTGTGAGTCAACAACAGAGTGAAGTACTTTCATTCTGTCAGCACTCAGGACAATCAGGTGTGTTTCTTTTTCACTTCATGCCATCTTTATATAGAGATACTTTTCACCATCCAATCAGTACCTCACGGATAAAGTCAGGTCATTAAAATCAGGCATTTTTCATTAAATAATAAAAAAAACAATACCAAATAAAAAATAAAATATATTACATAACATAACATTATATTAACTATAAAAAAAAAAAAAACCTCATGACTTGAAATAAAATAAAATTAAACTGAAATAAAATATAAAAGCCTTAAACCTTATTTAATTCATTTATTTTATGTAGTTTAAGTTGATGTACTAAAAAAAGTTAAACTGAAATATAAATTATTGACATTAAACAAACTAAGAAATAAAATTAAAAACATGAAAAATAAAAATATAAAAAAGAATAAAAAATATATAAAATATGAATAAAACCTGTATTATTTCAATGATGCTAATATGTATGATAAAATAAACCACAAAACATTAAAAATTGTTGCTTAAAATGAAATAAAATTTGTCTGAAATAAAATATAAAAAACTGTAAACTTATTTTATTTCACCTTGTTGCAAAGGCAATGTTTCACATTTTCATTTAGTTTAACTTGATGTACTAAAACAATTATAATTAAAAATTAATAAAATTGTATTTAAAAAAATTGAAATAAATAATTATGAAAACATGAATAAATAAAATTGACAAAAACACAAATAAACTTTAACTAGAATTAAAATAAAATATAAAAACCCTAATTTAATTTAATATAGTTTTGAAGTCAACATTGAATTTAACTTGTGCATGTAATAAAATAAATCAAATAAAAAAAAAAAAAACTAAAAATATAAATAAAAAAAAAAAAAAAATAAAAAAAAAACAAAACAAAAAAAACAAAAATTTAAACTTTAAATGAAAACAGAAAGTATAAAAATAAAAACTAAATTAAAATATGAATTTAAAAAACTGTAATAGTATCTCATTCACACTTGAAAAAAGCTGTAGATGTGATTTTCCCAGTTGACCTGAGATCTTTTCATGAGGGATTGTGGGATACATTCATCTCTTAAGATGTCATAAAATCTCCCAGTGGAAATAAACACAAATGAGGAAATAATTACAGCGTGTGCCTGTGATTTAAAGGCTTTCATTGAGTACTGCACATTTTTACACTCAAACCCAAGTTATCTGAACAAAATATAATCGTTTCTATTGCACTAAAACTACTGGTGACAATATGACTCTATATGCATTTTCACACGACACATAGAAAAAGCACATAGAAACAGAGAAAGAAAAAGAGAGAGAGAGAGACCGTGTGAAAGCACTTTGCAGCTGTGAATGAAAATTATATTTTTATTACATAAAATGCCTTCAGAGCTGTCATAAGTCCTGTGATTAGTATAGAATCAGAGGGAAATGAACACTGGCTTCATTTCAAAGCAGGCCGCCAACATCTCCCATCATTACTATATTCACCAGAGCCAAGAACTGATAAAAAATAAACCACATCCCGTATGCCTGCTTTACATTCATTTAAGGGTCATATCATAAATAGAGATACACCACTTTAAAAACATACTGTAACTTTCTGAATAAAGCCCAAATAATATCAAATATTTAAATGAAAAACTTAAACTAAATGAAAATTAGCGATCTTGCATTGGCAACTAACTGAAATAACTTTAAGTACTAAATTAAAACTTAATTAAAACTATTTAGAAATAAAAAAAATACAAACGACAAAATTATGTAACAAAAAGACAGAAAAATAAATAAAAATAAAATTCAATTAATAGCTGAAAATATATTTACCAAAGTATTAATATAATAAGATAACAAACATGTAAACATTCACTTGAAAATGAAAGTTTTGTGAGGTTTGTTGTTGTCTGATAATATATTTCAGAGAATATATCTTGAATTTAACTTGTTTGATTTACCCTTTTGGCAAAGAGTTGTTGTTGTTTTTTCTTGTTTAATGTAAAAATCTAATAAACTGTAGTGAAATTTATGCATTTGCCAAAATACATAAAAAATAAACTAAATTCAAGATATAATCTCTGAAAATAAGTCTTATAATATCTTACAATATTTAGCTTCGTAGGAAATTGTATTATATATTTATTTATAAATATATTTAATAAAATATACAGGTAATTTTACAGATATATATATATATATATACATACATACATACAGGGACTGTATGAATAGGATGGCAATTTTATTTATTTATTTGCATATTTTTAAATTTTTACAGCAATACATTATTCATTTATTCCTTCATTTATTTTTCATTTTTAATTTTTATTTTTTACCTTTCTTTTCTTTTTTAGATTTTTTTTAGATGCAATTTTTATTGATTCATTTTTATTTTATTCTTGCATTTTTAGTTTTTCATTTATTTTTCCAGTATGAAAAGGGTGCCATTTGTAATTATTTATTTGTGCACATTTTTTAAATTAATAAAGAAAAATTAAATCAGTAATTAAATATAAATAAATAACTGAATGCAACACAACTCATAACTTCTATTTTATCCAGCCTTCATTTCTTTCCCAAGACACATGAAGAAAACTGACTTTTTCAAATTATATATGTTTCAGCTTTAATGCACTTATTAAAATTATTATCATTATTGTTATTATTATTAGTAGTAGTATTAATATTAAAGTATTTAAAATATACCTTACAATCAGCAAAGGAGTAGAAATTCATGTTCAAATACTCCATTTAATGTCAAAGAACAAAATTTCCTTGTGATTCAGTAAAACACAGACAGATGCAGCAGAAAACATCTGGATCATGTTTTCATCTTCTTTAGTCACCAGACATAATTCCAGATTCTAGTGACCTTGAAATCTGAATTAGGAAATGTATTGGATTTCATTCATCAGGCGGTGTAATCGGCAGCAAAACGTGAGCTTTACTGTATGTGGTGTGCATCGACTGAAGTCGTCTCGTGCGTTGTGTCGCGCACAGAAGTGACGTGATCGGTGTTTTAAATGCGCCGCTCCAGCGGGGGGCTGAACGCAGCTGATGCATGAACACAAAACAAGAACTACAGACTCACAATTACTGATGTCACCTCAGAAACACACTGAAAAGCCTCACGCAGAGACCTGCGAAGAAAGACTGAGCTCTGGAGATACACTCAGCTCTTCACATGGAGCTGAAGCAGCAAATCATCTTACGGTTTGTCCTGCGCTTGTGCTGGACAAACAACGAAGTTCTCCTGGTTACACTAGTTACGAAATCTGCTACTTCAACATCACTAACAGAAATAAAAACTACAACTGACATAAAAATACATTTAAACTATTTAGAAATAATAAAAGAATAAAAATGGCAAACACACAAAACAAAATTATTTAAAACTGAAATAGAAATAAAAACAAATGTTTTATATATATATATATATATATATATATATATATATATATACATATATATACTACAAAAACACAAAAGAAAATTATTAAAAATACCAAGTTAAATAAAACTAACACCAAAATAAAAAGGAATTTTTTTTTTTTTTTTGAGAAAAACTACAATAAATAATACTAAAATAGCAACAAAACACAGCACATGATAAACGTCCCTTAAAAACAGACACATTAACTTGAGAATAAAAGTTCTCTAAGATGTATTGTTTTCAGATAATATATTTCAGAGAATATATCTGGAATTCAATTTTTTACACTTACCCCAATTAAAACTAATTCTTTTTTTCTTTCTCTAACAATAAAAATAAAAAACAAAAACTATATTTATGCATTCGCCAAAGGGGTCAGAGACAACAAGTAATAAAACAAGTTTAAATATCTACCAAAATGTACAACATATTTATATACAGCGCAGCATGTTGAATAAAACTTTATGATTTGCGGCGTCCTCTCAGCTAGTCTTAGTCATTGTTAACCTTCATTTAACCTCGTCAAAGCAGCAGAACGTTCAATTATTAAGATTCTCCTCCGACTACAAGTTGTGCCAGTTTATATTCACCTGAAAGCTTCTGAAATTTGGGTCTGAATGAAAGTCGTCCGATCAAAAGAGGAAGTCACGGCCGATGCAGCTCGGCTCTCAAACTCTAAAATGACGGTTTTCATTTCCCATAATCCCACTGCTGCTGCCCTGACAAAACGGCAGACCTCCGTCCATGACTCCTCGGAGGGAGATGAACAGAATCCAGGAGTCAGATGTGTATGAGGTGAGATACAGGACGGAGAATACAGCACCGCCAGCGGCCTCACTCAGTCGGTCCTATCTAATCCGTGACGGTGAAGAATGGGCCACACACACACACACACACACACACACAGCGCTCGCGGCGTGGAGTCAGACAATTCTGGTATCTCAGATAACACCTTTCTTACACACCCCAGGAAAGACTAATAACAGAGAGAGAGATGATGGGGCTAATGGTCAGGTGCACTGGAAACACTCGAGGTCCCCAAACACACGAGGGTGAAAAAGTGATCATTTTCTCACTGTATGTTGTAGATATTTGTTGTAGAGACAATTGCTAGGAAGAGTTACAAAGAAACAGTAAGTAACGCATTGAACATGACATTTTAAAGTAGAAAACCTGCAATAGTATTTTTGTAAAATGTACTACTCTTGTTTTAAGCATACATAAACTGCAGTGAGGAGTGCGTTTGCCAAAAGTAACAATGTTTTAAAATATATATATCTAACTGGAAATGAAACATTGCTGACATTAAGCAGAACAGAACTTTTAATTTAATCATATTATTAAAATTAAAATATGTTTATTTTTTCTGAAACATGTATAAAAATGAAGTAAGCTTTTGCTTAAAACAAGACAAAATATACATCAGTGGGGTCAGAGAAATTAAATTATTTTTTCTGACCCCATTTGTTCTCATTTAAGCATAAAGTCACTTGATTTTGATACATTTTTCACAAAATAAAGCTTCATATTCTGTCATTTCAAGTAAATGTCCCTTTGTTTGATGTTCAATGCAAAGATGAACTTTCTTACTCAGGATTTTTGTCTTGCTTTTCAGTAAAATATCTGAACTTTCTTAAATCAATACATTTACTTGAGCAAAATGACTGAAGATATTAAGTCTTGTTTTCAATTAAAAAGTGAGTTTATACTTAAAACAAGAAGAAAATATCTACCAGTGGGGTCAAAAGATTTAAACTTAATTCAAAGAGAAAGCGACTGTATCTTTCTGACCCCATGCAGACTTTATATCAAGCAATTTTGCTTCTCAGGTAAATTTATCTTTTTTTGCAACAGATTATCATTAATTCTCCTGAAAGTCTCAATGAAAGAGACACATTTGACACCATGCATGAACTAAATGCAATGGATAAAAAGCATCTGCCAATTGCATAAATGTAGCTTTCTTTGCATGAATGTTCTTTTCGATGCTCACCGGCTACACAGTAGAACTCCAGCTCAGAACTGCACGCTCAGTCATGAAGCCAGCGGCCATCTGCACACGACCAATCAAACATTTAGCAATATAGCTTTTCCAGGAACAAACTGCTGCGCTTGGCATTTCACAACTAATTACCTTCTCTACGGAGAAAGAGAGCAAGTGTTTCTTTAGCGCTCGCGGGGTCGACGCAGGTCTGGATCAGCCGTGTGTTTGCGTGGAGGACGAGGAAAACCTCTCTGGGTTTCCGTCTTAAGCAAACAGAAGATCCGGAGCTATTAATTACAGCACCTGTGGCATTATTACGAGGAAGTGGCGTAGAACATCATTTCGCTCTCTCCTCAAAAGCCGCGACACACAAGATGTTCTGCGTTTGAGGCATGACAGGGGCTCCGTCTCATTAAAAGTTGGGTGCTTTCGGGGCAACGTATGGGCGCCTTTTTATTATGTTCGGCTGGCGCACATTGGGAGAGGGTTTTTGTTCTCGTTTTTCATGAAGTGGAGCTCAAAAAGAGGGGGATGAAATTAAAGTAGCTCTGGGATGAGCAGAGGAGAAGTTGGCAGAGCGGAGCGGAGCCTGGCTTTGCTTTGAAACAATAGAATCCGCAAGGACGGAGAAACCAATACAGACTCAGAATATCTTCCAAAGCAGCTTTTTACATAATGAAACACCCCAGCAACACAAAACTCTGGAAAATAGTCTTTTATTTTCAGGCATCAAATAAAGCTGCAATCAGTTTGCTTGAGCGGCCCGATGCAGCCGTATTAGCAATGCTGTGATTTGGGGGCGCTACTTTCTGTTTGTCCTGCCAATGTCAGACGGGGTCATTACTTGTTCAATTACACTGATGCATTTGGCAGATGTTTTTATCTGAAATGGTTTACGATGTATTCAAGGTACATAGTCCATACGTTCCCAGAGAATCCAACCCACAACCTTGGATTTGCTCACTGCCCAATGAAGGATGTTCAGAGTAGTTACTGTGTTGCTATATTGTTTAGGGTGATCTGGGTGGTTACTAGGGTGCTTTGTGCTGTTTTATCATTGCTACAGTGTTATGTGTGGTTGATAGTGTGTTAGTGTGTTGCTATATTGTTCCTAGGGTGTTCTGGCTGGTTGTTAGGTCATTATATGCAGTTGCTAGGGTGTAAATGTGTTGTAGTGTTGCTGCTATGGTGATTTTGGTGATTACTAGAGCATTATTGTCTTGCTACATTGTTGGTAGGGTGTTTAGGTGGTTGTTAGGTCACTTATATGCAGTTGCTATGGTGTAAATATGTTGCCATATTGTTGTTAGGTGTTCTGGATGGTTGCAAGGTATTGCTATGGGGTTACCAGGGTGTTATGATGTTCTGAGGGGGTTGCTATGTTATTTATATGCAGTTGCTAGGGTGTAAATGTGTTGTAGTGTTGCTGCTATGGTGATGTTGGTGATTACTAGAGCATTATTGTCTTGCTACATTGTTGGTAGGGTGTTTTGGGTGGTTGTTGTAGGTCACTTATATGCAGTTTGCTATGGTGTAAATATGTTGCCATATTGTTGTTAGGTGCTCTGGATGGTTGCTAGGGTATTGCTATGGGGTTACCAGGGTGTTATGATGTTCCTGAGGGGTTGCTATGTTATTTATATGCAGTTGCTAGGGTGTAAATGTGTTGTAGTGTTGCTGCTATGGTGATGTTGGTGATTACTAGAGCATTATTGTCTTGCTACATTGTTGGTAGGGTGTTTTGGGTGGTTGTTAGGTCACTTATATGCAGTTGCTATGGTGTAAATATGTTGCCATATTGTTGTTAGGTGCTCTGGATGGTTGCTAGGGTATTGCTATGGGGTTACCAGGGTGTTATGATGTTCTGAGGGGTTGCTATGTTATTTATATGCAGTTGCTAGGGTGTAAATGTGTTGTAGTGTTGCTGCTATGGTGATGTTGGTGATTACTAGAGCATTATTGTCTTGCTACATTGTTGGTAGGGTGTTTTGGGTGGTTGTTAGGTAACTTATATGCAGTTTCTATGGTGTAAATATGTTGCCATATTGTTGTTAGGTGTTCTGGATGGTTGCAAGGTATTGCTATGGGGTTACCAAGGTGTTATGATGTTCTGAGGGGGTTGCTATGTTATTTATATGCAGTTGCTAGGGTGTAAATGTGTTGTAGTGTTGCTGCTATGGTGATTTTGGTGATTACTAGAGCATTATTGCCTTGCTACATTGTTGGTAGGGTGTTTTGGGTGGTTGTTAGGTCACTTATATGCAGTTGCTATGGTGTAAATATGTTGCCATATTGTTGTTAGGTGTTCTGGATGGTTTCTAGGGTATAGCTATGGGGTTACCAGGGTGTTATGATGTTCTGAGGGGTTGCTATGTTATTTATATGCAGTTGCTAGGGTGTAAATGTGTTGTAGTGTTGCTGCTATGGTGATGTTGGTGATTACTAGAGCATTATTGTCTTGCTATATTGTTGGTAGGGTGTTTTGGGTGGTTGTTAGGTCACTTATATGCAGTTGCTATGGTTTAAATATGTTGCCATATTGTTGTTAGGTGCTCTGGATGGTTGCTAGGGTATTGCTATGGGGTTACCAGGGTGTTATGATGTTCTGAGGGTTTATATGCAGTTGCTAGGGTGTAAATGTGTTGAAATGTTGTTAGTTGTTTTGGGTGGTTGTTAGATAATTTATATGCAGTTTCTAGGTTGAAAGTGTGTTCTGATACTGTTACTAGATTGTTGTCTTTATTAATATGTTGCTATATCATTGCTAGTATGTTTTGTGTGGTTGTTAGGGTTTTAACGTTTTGCTATATCATTGTTAGGGTGTTCTGGGTGGTTGCTAGGGTGTTGACGTGTTGCTATATCATTGTTAGGGTGTTCTGGGTGGTTGCTAGGGTATTAACGTGTTGCTATATCCTTGTTAGGGTGTTAACGTGTTGCTATATCATTGCTAGTATGTTTTGTGTGGTTGTTAGGGTGTTAACATGTTGCTATATCATTGCTAGTATGTGAGTGAGTAAGAGAGTGAGTTTAACATGTTGCTATATCATTGTTAGGGTGTTCTGGGTGGTTGTTAGGGTGTTAACATGTTGCTATATCATTGCTAGTATGTTTTGTGTGGTTGTTAGGGTGTTAACATGTTGCTATATCATTGCTAGTATGTTTTGTGTGGTTGTTAGGGTGTTAACGTGTTGCTATATCATTGTTAGGGTGTTCTGGGTGGTTGCTAGGGTGTTAACGTGTTGCTATATCGTTGTTAGGGTGTTAACATGTTGCTATATCATTGCTAGTATGTTTTGTGTGGTTGTTAGGGTGTTAACATGTTGCTATATCATTGCTAGTATGTTTTGTGTGGTTGTTAGGGTGTTAATATGTTGCTATATCATTGTTAGGGTGTTCTGGGTGGTTGTTAGGGTGTTAACATGTTGCTATATCATTGCTAGTATGTTTTGTGTGGTTGTTAGGGTGTTAACATGTTGCTATATCATTGCTAGTATGTTTTGTGTGGTTGTTAGGGTGTTAACATGTTGCTATATCATTGCTAGTATGTTTTGTGTGGTTGTTAGGGTGTTAACATGTTGCTATATCATTGTTAGGGTGTTCTGGGTGGTTGCTAGGGTGTTAACGTGTTGCTATATCGTTGTTAGGGGTGTTAACATGTTGCTATATCATTGCTAGTATGTTTTGTGTGGTTGTTAGGGTGTTAACATGTTGCTATATCATTGCTAGTATGTTTTGTGTGGTTGTTAGGGTGTTAACGTGTTGCTATATCATTGTTAGGGTGTTCTGGGTGGTTGCTAGGGTGTTAACGTGTTGCTATATCATTGTTAGGGTGTTCTGGGTGGTTGCTAGGGTGTTAACGTGTTGCTATATCGTTGTTAGGGTGTTCTGGGTGGTTGCTAGGGTGGTAACATGTTGCTATATAATTGCTAAGGTATTCTGAGTGGTTGTTAGTACATCACTATGTCACTACTAGTGTGACTGTCATGACGTTTCCAAGCAGGTTTCCCAAACAGTACTCATCAATCATTTTTTCAGGGAAACAAGGCAGTCCCGTCTCAAAGTGACACCGCTGGTTGAGCCAAAGTGACATGCAGAGCGCAAAAACACATTTAGAAAGTGTGAGCACAAGCACTGCACCACTGCTCTGACTCAATGAACATTTCCATTTTCATACAGAGATTTCAGGGTTAACAACTTCCTGCAATTAAAAGCATTTATTCTCAGTGCTTCTGTAAGCTTATTGTTCATTTTCTTTTCATAAGCAACAGCTAATGCCGGACCGTCGAGGGGTTTTGTATCCCGGCGCACACAGAGACTGTGATTATGGCTGTACAGCTCCATCTCGATAAGTTGACGTGAGGCTGACAAACTCTTAACTGTGACAAGAGAATCTGACTGTGTCATTACAGTGGGGAGTCGACTTAATCACACGAACTGATGGATTCTGGGAATGCTGGGCTCTTGTAGCTCACAGACGTTTTAATATCGATCCGTGCAAAAGAATGTAATCCATCAGTACTCTCATATTCATCTCTGGGGGGATGCAAGGAATTAAGCGTTAAAAGTGTTTATCAGTTTTGGTGAGGTGCTTTGGGACACTTTCTACCGCAGACGCACAACTCAATCAATAACTCTACAGAGGAGAGAAATATGGTGCACTATAATCAATAAAAACTACCATAACTATACTATCATAATAAAGACATTTATCTGGTTGCTAGGGTGTTAACCTGGTGCTGTGTCATTGCTAAGGTGTTCTGGGTGGTTGAATGTGTGTCAATGTGTTGCATTATTGTTGTTAGGGTGTTCAGGGTGGTTGCTAGGGCATTGATGGGGTTGCTAGAGTGGTAAAGTTGCTACCACACCGTGTCGCTATATTATTGCTTGTATATTCTGGGTGACTTCTAGGGTGTTAATGTGTTGCATTGTTGTTAGGGTGTTCTGGGTGGTTGCTAGGGCATTGATGGGGTTGCTAGGGTGGTAACATTTTGCTATATCATTGTTAGGATGTTCTGCTGGGTTGCTAGGATGGAAACATGTTGCTATATCATTGCTAAGTTGTTCTGGTTGTTTTCTAGGGTGTTCATGCGTCACTATATTGTTGTTAGGTGTTCTGGGTGGTTGCTAGGTCATTGATGGGAGTTGCTAGGGTGTTAACATGTGCCTATATCATTGCTAGAGTGTTCTGGGTGGTTGCTAGGGCATTAACATGTTGCAGTACTGTTGTTAGGGGTGGTTGCTAGAGTGTTAATGTGTTGCAATATTGATGTTAGGGTGTTCTCCGGGGTTGCTAGGGTGGTAACATGTTGCTATATATTTGCTTGTGTGTTCTGGGTGGTTCCTAGTGTGTTAATGTGTCACTCTATTGTTGCAAGGGTGTTCTGGGTGGTTGCAAGGGGTTTTTTGTGTTACTGTATCTTTATTAGGGTGATATGTGTGGTTGTTTAGTATTGATAGGGGTTGTTAGGGTGGTAACATGTTGCTGTATTGTTTCTAGGGTGTTCTTGGTGGTTGCTAGGATATTAAGGTATTGCTTAGGTGTTTTGTGTGGTTGTGTGGAGTGTTAACGTTGCAATATTGTTGTTAGGGTGTTCTGGGTGATTGCTAGGGCATTGATAGGGTGTTGCTGGGGAGATAACATGATACATCATTGTTAGGGTGTTCAGGGTGGTTGCTAGATTGTTAACGTGTTGCAATATTGTTGTTAGTGTGTTTTGGGGGTTGCTAGGGTGGTAACATGTTTCTATATCATTGCTAAGTTGTTCTGGGTGGTTTCTAGGGTGTTAATGTGTTACTATATTGTTGTTAGGTGTTCTGGGTGGTTGCTAGGACATTAATGGGGGTTGCTAGGGTGTTAACATGTTGCTATTTCATTGCTAGAGTGTTCTGGGGGTGGGGGGTTGCTAGGACATTAAGGTGTTGCTATATCATTGCTAAGGTGTTCTGGATGATTGCTAGGGCGTTAACGTGTTGCAATATTGTTGTTAGAGTGTTCTGGGTGGTTGCTAGGGTGATAACATGTTGCTATATCATGGCTAGAGTGTTGTAGGTGGTTGCTATGATGTTAACGTGTTGATATTTCATTGCCAGAAAAGGAATTTTCTTTTTAAAAGACTGTTGAAAACCTTGAAGGACACAGAGCACTTCATGTTGCACCAAGATGAACCCAGACTGTCATAATAAAGACATTTATCTGTGGCAAACACCTCCTGGGTTTTATCTTAGTTTTTTTTATTTTTATTTTTTTATCGCTCCTTTAGAAAGTAAAACTGAGAGCCGCTGTGCTTGAATGAACCTAATTGGCTGGTTTCTTGTATTAGCTCAACTTATTACTAACAGGAAGTCAAAACACTCTCCTGGTTATTTACATCCTGTTTCATAGCCGCAGTCCCAATAATCCATAAAGTGCAGTGATATATGACGTCTGAAACCGCACACTTTCTATAACTGCTGGGCAATTAGTGGAGGAGCAACAGTAAACACTTCCAATATCCATATTGACACTGGAAATATGAAGTGACTGGTAGCAGGAAGTTGACTCGTGGGGTTCAGATACGCTGCTTCAGCAGCTAAAACGCCAGGAAAGCACATCCTCTATGTCAGCATTTAATGCTGTTTTCTTTTGGCTAGATACCTGTGACGACCTGCGAGGAGCTGCTAGAAATAATACTGCAAGGTTTAATGTATTTATATTGATTTGTTTTTGATTGACAGCCAGCATTTAGAGTCAACATTTATGTGCAATGACATACCAACTTAATTCTGTCTACTTTTACAGTTAAAATGACATAAATTAACTACAGAAGCAACACTGCATAAGATATTTACAACTGTTTTGCTCTGTCTCGACTCTCTGTCCTGTGATTGGCCGAGTCTCTGTGCTATGATAATTATCAGTGTGTATCTAATACATCAGCTAGATTCATGTAATTAGAAGCCTAAAATAGCACAAATATGAAACAGACCAGGCCTTTACTGCAGCATGCTGGCTGAAGTGCTTCATCTCAATGAGAAAAAGCCAGATTTACTGCGATCCTGTCATCATGGTTTCTTTCTCGCGCTGTTAATGTGAATGGAGTCTCAGATGTTAAGCAGCAGCTGTATGAAAGTGAAAGTGACTGAAGGGAGTCTGTGTTTCTCACCTGTACAGGAGAAGTCGTCGATGCGGATGAATCCGGTGTGGCAGATGCACATGAAGGAGCCGGCGGTGTTCACACACTGTGTGTTCTCACGGCAGTAGTGCCTCCCCTCCGCACACTCATCGATATCTGCGCAGAAAACACCACATCAGCTCAGCCTCACACGCCGGGAGACTTTACATGCTGCGGATGGAGAACGCTGAGGGTTTGAAGCCGTGAGTCAAAGTCTTTAACCACGTGGTGGATGATATGTCAAATATTTACAGTGTATTCAGTACAGGGTTATTATAGTTCACTCAAACTAAAACCTTAAGAAAACAGTTTGTTACTTGAAATAAAATAAAATAAAATATAAAAAAGCTACACTTATAAAAAAATTATGAATATTTATAAAATATATATATAATATAATTATATTATATATAATAATATAATATAATAATAATATAATAAATAAAAAATAAATAAATAAATATAAAAAACTATATAATATATATATATAAATTATAATATAATATAGAAAAAAAAAGCTAGTTGCCAAGATATGTCTCATTTTTGTTTTAACTTGATGTACTACAATTACTAAAACTAAATATATTCATAAAACGTAATAACAGATTTTTTTTTTTAAATGGACAAAAACCTAAAATTAAAAACAGAATAAACATAAAATTGAAAGCACAAAATATATATTAATATATATATATATTAACAGAAACTATATCAATGATGCTAAAATAATACTGATTCAATATTTGTCAAGGCAAGGCTAGTTTATTTCTATAGTACATTTTATACATGCAATGATAATTCAAAATAATCATAAAATAATAAAAATAACAAAAATTAATAAATAAAATTTGATGAATTAATAATAGATATTTTTATTTATTTTTATTTTAATAAACAGCAAGTAACACATTTAATTAAACATGAAATTTGAATGTATTAAGACTGAAATGGTATTTTATTGTAAAATAATGTACTCTAACTTGTTTTATTTACAACTTCAATATATATATATATATATATATTTTTTTTTTTTATTTCATACTGTGAATATCTAATTTAATCATTTTAATTTAAATTTTGTTTATTTTTAATATATTAGTGTCTCTGAATTTAAAATGCTAAAAGAGTTGAGATATTAAAATAATTTCCATGAATCCGTTCATTTGAATCGATTCAATGAATCAGTTCGATTTGATTTTTCTTTTGGCAACACTGACTGCTTAGATGATTTATTGATGAAATTAATTGACTTACTGTTTCTCTGACTGAAAACAAATCAATCTTTTATGTTATTTTCATTTCTTAATGAAGTAAACAAA
>NC_056596.1:1244068-1254068 GCF_018340385.1 Cyprinus carpio | reverse complement strand
TTATTATATTATATTATATTATATTATATTATATTATATTATATTATATTATATTATATTATATTATATTATATTATATTATTCTATTTTTAAATTTTTTTTTTTTAAATGGGGACATTATGAGAATTATTTATTCTTTTCTCAATTTTTTTTTTTTTTTTTTAGAGGGACAGTGTGAAAAGAAAAGGATGCCGTTTATTTATTTGTTAATTGATTTCTTTCATTTTTTATTTAATCATTTATTCTTTTCTCTTTTTTTAATTTTTCTATTTTTACTTTTTCCCACCAACAATACAGCCGTGGTAGCTGACATGGTGACAAAAATTATAAACAAACAAACAAACAAAATGTATTCGTTTAATTATTCATTTTTTATTTTTGCATTTTTAATAGTCTTTTTTTCATTGACAAGGACAGTCTGAAAGGGAAAAAAAATATATATTTAAAAATTCTAAAGAAAATTATAAATTTTAAATTGTTTAATCATGTTAAATATGAATGCAAACGAATGCACTCCATCCATTGTGCCTCATTCATTACACACGAGCCGAACGAGTTTCTGTGTTTTCGGTGTGAATTTGATCTTTTAAATAGCTGTGAATGTGAATTCATGTGTAAACCATTCATGAAACCAGTTTTAATGTCACATTCACACAAATTTATTCTGCTAGTGCTTCATCAGTGAGGCCCAGAGTGTCCTGTCCCCTAATAAGTCACCTGAGTTTAGTCTGCTCTCTGTTCTGTTTCCTGTCTAAAGGGAAGTTCAGCCCGTAAAGCCGTATAATCTTCCCTAAAACTGACGACAGAGCCGCTGTCACTCACATCTCTTCATCTCATCTACAGTAATTACATTTGGGATTCAGCTGCACTTTTACAGTCAGTGCCAATTACCCCCGATCACCTACAGACATTCCCGCTCCGAGCGGCAGGAAATGACATCGCTCACTGGGTTCACGCTGCAATCAGCCTGTCAGCTAACGTACACGCTGCTTTTGATATATCTCATTTAAATGGCTGCAATAACTGCAAATTAACAAGGTGAACTCGAGTCAAGGACACGCAGCTATTCTGTAGGATTCAGACGCTCGAATGCATCGATCATGTGAAAAATACTGCAGAACTACTAAGAGCTGAAGAGCTGGACATCAAGAACCACTCCTGCTCTGAATCATTACCATTTGGTTTGAAAAAATTATACTTTCAACAAAGACATGAAATTGATCAAAAGTGACAGTAAAGACATGTATAATACTACAAAAGATTTCTATTTCAAATAAATGACAATCTTTCAAACTTCCAAAACAACATCGAACACCAAAAAAATAAAATGTATCAGTTTCCACAAAACTATTAATGTTTTCAACATTGATAATAATCAGAAATGTTTCTTGAGCAGCAAATCATCATATTAGAATGATTTCTGAAGATCATGTGACACTGAAGACTGGAGTAATGATGCTGAAAATACAGCTGCGCATCACAGAAATAAATTACACTTTAACACATATTCACAGAGAAAAGTTATTTTATATTGTAATTGTATTGTAACATTTCACAATTTTACTGTATTTCTGATCAAATAAATGCAGACTTGGTGAGAAGAAGAGACTTAATTCAGGATAGTTAGATTTCAGATATTTGGCCAAATGGACACTTTAAATTTACATATTTTAATATTTCAGGAAAAACTATTTTCATCATTAAATTTTACTATTAAATTCTTCACGAATCTTATGTCTGATGTGCTTTATTCTTGCACTTTTATTATTATTATTATTATTATTATTATTATTATTATTATTATCACAATAAATGAATGAATTATTATAATGAATAAGTTAACTGGTTGATTATTGGCTCCCGAGAGCCTGAAACATCAAAATTCAGTGTTGTACAACTTTAAGACTGTTGGTCCCCACATGTTGTCTAAAAGAAGTCAAATCTGGTCTGTGAAGCAGAAGCAGTTCGGTGTGTAGAGAGCAGATCTACTGTAACTCTCAGTCTGTAATAATCAGCACGCTCCTCACCTTCAGTCCAACAGTCTCTTGAAAGCTTTATTATGCAGTAAAGCAGCGTGAAGCACACTTTCTGCTGAAGCCGCGCGTGTGAAAGAGGAGCAGTGCTTTTCCCTCGAGCTCACGCCCTACAACCTCCCGCATGAAATATTGAAACGGGCCTGATCTCATCAGCACAGACGCACGCTATTTTTAACTCGACGCCAATGCTCATGACGCCTTTAAAGAGCTACGTACGCTTCCTGAGAGAGACTCGCGCTCCTCCGCCTGCATAATGAAGAAAGCAGACGTGTTTCTGAATCTCCTGATGCTGGAGATCGTGAGGCGACGACGAAGGGAAAGTTTCGTTTCAGTCTCTGGGGTGTTTCGGGATTTTTCAGTAGCACATGATGAAATGTTGCATGTTCTGATCCACAACAACATCATGAGGTTCCTGATGGTTGTGGGACATTGTTTGGGTCGCATGTTTTCCGGCTTAATCGTGTCAGTATCAGGTGAAATGAGGCGTTTGATGGTTGAGCTCTGCCTGTTGTGATTAAGCCTCCAAGCTTTTATTTTTATTTTATGAACTCACTTACTGCCTCTCAGTTTAGTGAAAGTTATGACTGAAAACTTGATGTTGTTCCCTCGGAGATTATAAAAGTGAACCTTCCTGCAATTGGGGCACAGCATCCAAGTGTTGATTAATTCATCTATGGACACTGGAGTAGTTCTGTCAAAGCTTTTAGAAAAATTTGAACAGTTAAATTGATCCAGTTTTTAAATGCAGCTAACTTATTAATACCTTTTCAATCTGGTTTCACTGCTTATCATAGCACAGAGTCTGCCTTGCTAAAAGTGTTCAACGACATTTTATTTGCAGTTGATGCCGGTAAAACTGCTGTATTGATACTATCTAATCTTACAGCTGCCTTTGATACTATAGATCATAATGTTCTTATTTGCCATTTAGAGTATTTAATCTGTATCAAGGGTACTGCCTTGTGATGGTTCAGCTCATATCTTAAACTCAAGTCTTTTTCTGTAGAGTTACGTAAGTTCTCTTCATCTTCTGGCCCTAATGTAAGTGGAGTACCCCAGGGCTCTGTTCTGGGCCCGCTTCTTTTTAACTCATAAATGCATCCACTGGGGGATATTATTGTTGGAATGTATCTCGGATATTAAGAAATGGTTATCAAATAACTTTCTCCAACTTAATAAGGACAAAAATAATTGTTTTCGGTCCCCCAAAATTGAGGAGTTGTCTCATTAAGTAGCTGGGCAATAATTTTTCCTCAATTTCCTCCCAATCCAGTAACCATGCTGTTAATCATGCACTCAGAATTATGTTTATCCAAACAAATCAATTCTGTTGTTAAGAACAGTTTTTATCAACTGCATATTATTTCCTAGCTTAAACCGTTTTATTGTCTTTTCAAAACTTGGAGACAGTTAATCATGCTTTTATTACCTCACGTTTACATGAATTCTACAATTCCAAAATATAATTATAAAATTTTAAAGTTCTTAATGAAAAATCCCAATCACAAATCAAAGACCTACCTTTAAAAGACCTTCGTTCATGTTTAAAAACTAAGGAAAATCAAGCTTTTTTCTGTTGTCTGTGGAAACAACTGCCTCTGGACATCCGCCTTGCACCTTCTCTTACCATTTTTAAATTGAAGTTGAAAACGTACCTCTACTCCTTAGCATTTTAAATTTTGTTTTATTGTCTGTTTTGTTTTGTTTTATTCTGACTTTATTTAACTTTCATTTACTTTGTGCTATATAAATAAAATGTACTTACTTACAAAACATTCTGTGAAGCAGAGTTTAGTACAACAGCTTCAAATGTGTCTCAGCCATCTTTCTTTATTTCCAATAATTTATTTCAATAGTTTTACTATATATATAATAATTAAAATGTATTTTAATAATTTATTTATATCTTATTTATATAATTTCATTTTATTGTAAAGTGTTATAATGTGAATTTAAATAAATCCATTTAATAAATATAACATTTTAAGAAATATATATTATAGTTTTAAACTGTATAATTAATCATATATTTATATATATATATATATATATATGTGTGTGTGTGTGTGTCAATAAATATAAAATTGTGTGTGTGTGTGTGTGTGTGTGTGTGTTATACATTTCAATAAATATAAAATACTTTAAAAAATGTGTGTTTAATTATTTCTAGTACATAAATCATAAATATATGTATATATATTATTTATGATTTATTTATTTGATGAGAATAGAAAATAACTAGACTGTAATATGTACAGCCACTTTAATATATGATTTTGGTCGTAACGCCCAGCTCTAAATATTAAATATCTCCCCAAAACAGAGTGTTTATTGCATTAAACAGCTAGAATGTGCAAATGTGTGGGATTTGTAAAGCTAAAAGCAGATATAGTCCTCCAGTTAATGATGGAAAGCTCCACAGCAGGTGTTGCGTCCCAACCAGCAAGGTTAAACTGAAAGAGGTGACGAATGAGTGTGGAAGTGGGACACAGCCAGCGTTTCTGGGTTACACATGGCTTATATTCCTGCTGCTTTATTTCAAAACACTTTGATTTCTCCTCTTCCCTTCGGTTGTTGAACCAGATCCAAGAACAGCATCCCGCGGGAACGTTTAGGACCGTCCAGCTCACCGTTCGCTGTAAGCCAGCGTGTCTGATAGCATCTTTAATTATTCATATCCTCTCGGTCTTTGATAATTACCTGACCGGCTGCACACGTAAGCCGAGGGCCGGTAGCGGCGGGGTCGTTCGTGCACGGTTATTTTTAGCCGGCGAGATGAACAGGTTTCATTAGAGATCCGTCTGATGCGCGGGAGGTGACGAGGGTCCCCAGAAACACGGCCCGAGTCATTAGGCATTCACCGAAAGTAGGCCATCCGCGGCTCGGCTTTGAGACGATAAAACGAGGATGAGGAAGGTGGAGGGAGACATTGATGACTTACTCACACTCGTACGCAACAGCAGCCAATTAAGATGCCGAAGCAAGACGGATTCTAGTCGAGCATCAATAATGCAGTGTAGTTAATTAGTCACGTGCATGAAAACGAACACAGATAACGGAGAATTATTTCTTTTTAGATCTGTCAGTCAACTCAGAAATGTCACTGAATTAATAATAGAATAACAAGATGAGATGATCAATTAGTCGATCTGACAGATGACATCAAATAGATCTTTCTTACTGCTGAATATTCATATGGTGTTATATATTATATAACATTACATGGATTATAATATTGTTTATTATAATATATTTTTTATAATATATTAATTTATAATATTGTATTATATTTGTAAACAGTTTTCTGTACTAAACTTGTATTTTATTATTACACTTATTTATAATATATTCATATTAATTATTATTAATATCATATATATATAGTTTTATATTTATTAATATTAATTGTAACACATTACAATATTACATTAATATTCATTTTACATTATTAATAATTAACAAAATTATATTGCATATTATATTTTTATGTAATGAATTGTACTAAATGAATTACATTATTATTGTATTACATTTATAATTACAAATCTAATGTTTTATTAATATAATATTTATTTTATTTTTATATTTTTAATTAATTTTAACACATTAACATTGCTTTAATATGATATTTATTTCATACAATTTCTAATTGTATGAATTATAATTTCTAACACATTATATTTTTATTGCAATGATTGTACTAAAATCATTTATTATATTATTATTGTAATAATAATAATTATTATTATTATATATGTTTATAAAATGAATTATACCAAATTAATTACAGTATTACATTCATAATATACTTTATACATAATATACTTATATTATTTATTATTAATTTTATATTTATATTTTTTACTTTTTTGGTATTCATTTTAATGCATTAAACATCCTTTCTAACACATATTTGTATTACAATGAATTGTCCTAAATTAATTAATTATTATTGTAATAAAAATTATTATTATATATGTTTATAATGTTATATTTATTAACATTAGTTTTTATTTTTAATTTACATTTTTAATAATAGGTCATATTACATATTTTAATTAAAGTGAATGATTTATTATTAATATTATATTTAGAATTTTATATTTATTTATAATAATTCTAAAAGATGAATAATATTAATATTAATTTAACATTATTATAAACAATATATATCTTTTTCATTTATCTTATTAATATATATATCTTGTTTTATGTAGTAAATTGTGCTAAATTAATGTGTTAAATTGGTAAATTTCAATCATGTGTTATATTAGTATCTAAGTGCGACCTATTTTATGTCAACACTCGATTCTGCATCATTTTAACAGCAGAAAAATCCAATTATCACAAGTGAGTCATTATACACATGTGCTGGAATGATAATCCATATCTTGGAATATTAAAATCAGCCAGCGGTTCCAATGCTGTTTAAATTCCTGCTCCCAGCTTGCTGTAATTATGATTCATTTCCCGCAGTGTATGCACATGCAAATGCCACAGAGATTCTGGAGTAAGGGATTATCTGATGGATCAGCTGACCCTCGTTTGATTGACGCCTCACCTTCGCAGTAGGCTCTGTCCTCACGCAGCGGCCGGAAGCCGTTCTTGCAGCTGCAGCTGGCGCCGGCGTCTAAGTTCACGCAGGCCGAGTTCTCCACACAGATGTTGTCCTCCGCACAGAAGTCGTGACCTTTAACCCCAGATAGAGGAGATTTGTGTTCATGGATTTATGCTTCTAGAAACACTGAAGTGCTAAAGGTCAGGCTATGGTCAAACTACACACACCTATTATTGTTTATTGTACGTATTTATTGTTTATTGCATGTATTATTTTTTTGTTTCTGTATGCTTCCATACCTCTGCAGACTTTGCAGCATCTGTCTGTCAGTGTGATCTGATCAGATTCAGCGCAGGTGAGCTGCGCACAGTCTTCAGTGTCGGTAACTCTGTGCATCGTGCGATCCTGAAAAAAAAAAGATAAGCAAAGCAATTGGGTTTATCTTTTGTCCTCAAAAAAAAAAAAAAAGGTGTTTCTAGGCGGTTGCTAAGCAGTTGCTAGGATAGCCTGGGTGGTTGCTAAGGTGTTGCTAGGCAGTTGTTAGGGTGTTTTATGTGGTTACCAGGCAGTTACTAGGATACTCTGGATAGTTCCTAGGCGGTTGTTAGAGTGTTCTGCATGGTTGCTAGGCAGTTGATAGGATGTTGCTAGGGTACTCTGGGTGGTTTGCTAGGTGGTTGCTATGCAGTTGCTAGTGTGTTCTGGATGGTTGCTAGGGTGTTGCTAGGCTGTTTTAGGTGGTTTCTAGGCAGTTGCTCAGGTAGTCTGGGTAGTTCCTAGGCAGTTGTTAGGGTATTATTGTGGTTGTTAGGCAGTTGCTAGTGTGTTCTGGGTGGTTGCTAGGCGGTTGCTAGGGTACTCTGGGTGATTGCTAGGGTGTTGCTAGGCAGTTGCTCAGGTAGTCTGGGTAGTTCCTAGGCAGTTGTTAGGGTGTTATTGTGGTTGTTAGGCAGTTGCTAGGATGTTGCTAGGGTACTCTGGGTGGTTTGCTAGGGTGTTGCTAGGTGGTTTCTATGCAGTTGCTAGGGTACTCTGGGTGGTTTGCTAGGGTGTTACTAAGGTGTTGCTAGGTGGTTTCTATGCAGTTGCTAGGGTACTCTGGGTGGTTTGCTAGGGTGTTGCTAAGGTGTTGCTAGGTGGTTTCTATGCAGTTGCTAGGTTACTCTGGTTGGTTTGCTAGGGTGTTGCTAGGTGGTTTCTATGCAGTTGCTAGGGTACAATGGGTGGTTGCAAGGTTGTTGCTAGGATGTTTTAAGTAGTTTTGCTAGGGTGTTGCTAAGGTGTTGCTAGGTGGTTTCTATGCAGTTGCTAGGGTACTCTGGGTGGTTTGCTAGGGTGTTGCTAGGTGGTTTCTATGCAGTTGCTAGGGTGTTTAAAATGGACAACTCTAAAATATTGCTAGGTGGTTTCTATGCAGTTGCTAGGGTGTTTAAAATGGACAACTTTTAAATACGTGTGTTAAAATACTATGTTAATACTTAAATGCTTTTATCTGTCTATACATATCTATCTATACATCTATCTATCTATCTATCTATCTATATATATATATATATATACACACACACACACACACACACACACACACACACACACACACATGTTCAGAGAATTTATTGTTTAAATGTTTCATGCATAGGACCCTAAAAGGAGATTGTACCCTGCATTCAAACAGCTGGCAGAGTCCCGCGGTGGGATCATGAACAGCACAGCGTTGTCCTTCCACCAGCGTCTGCCCCGAAAACAAGCACATCACTGCAGAAAAACAAAAACACACACAAATGAACTCCTCCTCATGAACACACCTGCGATACACACACACACAACACTGGTTTTCTTAATACAGTGAAAGTTAATTGGCTCCAAAACAACACTGGACCCCATTGACTTTCACAGAATGCACAAAAGTCAATTTTATTTGCATTTTATTTAGTTTCAGTGCAGCTAGAAATAAGCATGACGTGACTCAGCAGAAACGCAAGCAGCACAAATCAAACCTGCACTATTAACGTGAGAGAAAGAAATGCAACGGTATGGAAATTTGGAGCTAAACAAAAGAGCAAACAACCAACAACTACAATACATCTGAGGAGATAATTGTTCCCAAGATGGCAATTATTTCCTCCTCTGTCTTCAAATACAACTCAACATACAGACCAATCCTCAGCGAGAACCTGTTATATAGTTTAAAATGAATCATTATTGCTGTTTTCATCAGTCCTCAAATTACTATGTTGTTGAGAAGAGTTTGCTAGTTTGCTTTACTAAGACGCACATTAAAATATCTGCTAGCACGACTTATTTTATAACTCTTTATTTCATTAATATCACCATTAGGCATTAAAACACCCCTTGAACAGTAATTATAGTAAGTGAATTTGATAATTAAAGCTCTAGTAGATCATGTATAAACATCACATTATTTAACTGCAGGTTTCTGTTTGTTCCAGGATGAAGTTTGCCAGCGTTTTCTGGAATAAACGAATGTTCATGCTTTCCCAGCGCAGTAGGAGAGCGATGCGAGCCGTAAATAGCAGGCAAAGCCTTCTGGAGAGAAATCTTCTGCAGAAACAGAAGACTGTGAGATGTTTTGAAGCAAAGCGTTTGCCGAAAGGCCACAAACCAAAGCGAAAGCTTTATAGATGTCTGAAGAAAACAATCTGTCAGTTATAGTATAGACATAATTATTTATATAACTATGTTCTATGTTTATACATAAAATGGGATACAATTATTGCATAATGCATTTTATGTATAGAGCACTTTTCAAGGTACTCAGATGCATATATGTTGTGTATATTAAATTTAAATTAAATTTATGCATTTAGCAGACGCTTTTATCCAAAGCGACTTAAAGTGCATTCAGGCTATCAATTTTTACCTATCATGTGTTCCCGGGGAATCGAACCCCCAACCTTGCGCTTGTTAACGCAATGCTCTACCACTTGAGCTACAGGAGCACTATATATAGTATATGAATTAAATTTTAAAAAAAATTTGAGATTTTACATAAAAATGAAAAATATAATAAATAGTTAATTTAGTATGTAAAAATAGTATATTTAAACATGGATGTATCCATGAAGTGCATGTTAAATTAATCAGGTCAAACTTGCTTTAAAAATGATTTTATATTTTTCATGTCATATTAGGCATGCTGGGTCATATTTGTATGTAATATTTAATTTATAAATACTGTTATGTCTTTACTTGTAAATTTTCTCTACTCCTATGCTAAAGCTAACTCATGCAGGGTTCAAACAAAGGTGTAGAAATGAGCACTAACTCAGAAATTAGCATGGATATCATCTATGACTAATAGTACAGCAGGGTCATCTTCACTTCTTAATTATAACTGAATAAATCAGCCGTGACGATAATGACCCGTATCATAGCACTGGGCTTA
>NC_056596.1:1224068-1241568 GCF_018340385.1 Cyprinus carpio | reverse complement strand
GTGAGGATGTCTGTCAGAGGAATGTTCTGTCGCATCTGACAGATTACAACAACGTATACTTAGCTAACGTTAGACTGCGTTTTTTTATTAAACATACTACTCAACTAGTAGACCTCGGATTATAGACGGCGAATTTTACACTTTCATGAATATTTCATGTTTTGTTATAATATTAACTATAACTATAACCATAACTTGTTACTATAACAATAATTATAAAGATTACTATAATGATAATGATGACTATAATAACATAACAATAAATATACTTATATGATAATTATGCTAACTATAACGATAACTATAATTATCATTATTTAGTAACTATAATGATAACCATAACAATAAATATAGCTATAATAACTATAATGATAACGATAACTATAACTATAATGATAACTTTAATAATCATAATGATATATATACGTATGATAACTATAATGATAACAATAACTATAACTATAATGATAACTATAATAATAACCATAACGATATATATACCTATGCCAACGATAATGATAACAATAACTATAACGATAACTATAACTATAACGATAATCATAACAATATATATATATCTATGATAACTATAACGATAACAATAACTATAACGATAACTATAACTATAACGATAATCATAACGATATATATATATCTATGACAACTATAACGATAACAATAACTATAACTATAATGATAACTATAATGATAATCATAACGATATATATATCTATGACAACTATAACGATAACAATAACTATAACTATAATGATAACTATAATGATAACCATAACGATATATATACCTATGATAACTATAACGATAACAATAACTATAACTATAATGATAACTATAACGATATATATACGTATGATAACTATAACGATGACAATAACTATAACTATAATGATAACTATAATGATAATCGTAACGATATATATATCTATGACAACTATAACGATAACAATAACTATAACTATAATGATAACTATAATGATAACTATAACGATATATATACGTATGACAACTATAACGATAACAATAACTATAACGATAACTATAACTATAACGATAATGATAACCATAACGATATATATACGTATGATAACTATAACGATGACAATAACTATAACTATAATGATAACTATAATGATAATCGTAACAATATATATATATCTATGACAACTATAACGATAACAATAACTATAACTATAATGATAACTATAATAATAACCATAACGATATATATACCTATGACAACTATAACGATAACAATAACTATAACTATAATGATAACTATAATGATAACCATAACTATATATATACCTATGATAACTATAATGATAACAATAACTATAACTATAACTATAACGATAATCATAACGATATATATATATATCTATGACAACTATAATGATAACAATAACGATAACTATAACTATAACGATAATCATAACGATATATATATATCTATGACAACTATAACGATAACAATAACTATAACTATAACTATAACTATAACGATATATACGTATGATAACTATAACGATGACAATAACTATAACTATAATGATAACTATAATGATAACCGTAACGATATATATACCTATGACAACTATAACGATAACAATAACTATAACTATAATGATAACTATAACGATATATACGTATGATAACTATAACGATGACAATAACTATAACGATAACTATAACTATAATGATAACCGTAACGATATATATATCTATGACAACTATAACGATAACAATAACTATAACTATAATGATAACTGTAATGATAATCGTAACGATATATATACGTATAATAACTATAACGATGACAATAACGATAACTATAATGATAACTATAATGATAACCGTAACGATATATATACCTATGATAACTATAATGATAACAATAACTATAACTATAATGATAACTACAATGATAATCGTAACAATGTATATATACGTATGATAACTATAACGATGACAATAACTATAACGATAACTATAACTATAATGATAACCGTAACGATATATATATCTATGACAACTATAACAATAACTATAACTATAATGATAACTGTAATGATAATCGTAACGATATATATACGTATAATAACTATAACGATGACAATAACGATAACTATAACTATAATGATAACCGTAATGATATATATATATCTATGACAATTATAACAATGACAATAACTATAACTATAATGATAGCTATAATGATAATCGTAACGATATATATGCGTATGATAACTATAACGATGACAATAACTATAACGATAACTATAACTATAATGATAACCGTAACGATATATATATCTATGACAACTATAACGATGACAATAACTATAACTATAATGATAGCTATAATGATAATCGTAACGATATATATATATGTATGATAACTGTAACGATGACAATAACTATAACGATAACTATAACTATAATGATAACCGTAACGATATATATACCTATGATAACTATAATGATAACAATAACTATAACTATAATGATAACTATAATGATAATCGTAACGATATATATACGTATGATAACTATAACGATGACAATAACGATAACTATAATGATAACTATAATGATAACTATAATGATAATCGTAACGATATATATACGTATGATAACTATAACGATGACAATAACTATAAACTAAAACAAAAATATAATTAAAACCGTAACGATATATATATCTATGACAACTATAACGATGACAATAACTATAACTATAATGATAGCTATAATGATAATCGTAACGATATATATATATGTATGATAACTATAACGATGACAATAACTATAACGATAACTATAACTATAATGATAACTGTAACGATATATATATCTATGACAACTATAACGATGACAATAACTATAACTATAATGATAACTATAATGATAACTATAATGATAATCGTAACGATATATATACGTATGATAACTATAACGATGACAATAACGATAACTATAACTATAATGATAAAAATAACTATAAATATACCTATAATAAATCAAGGGCATTCAACTACCCCAACACTTCAACATTGTCGTAAGAGGCTTCAAATGCTTGATCTCTTTGAAGTCCGATGTATTCCTATAGGCTGAGTGATATCTGATTATAACAATATTGTTCCTCAGTGTCACTATCGTTATAGTTGAGGTGTGAACTTCACTATTCTTTTACACCTAGAACACTTTTTATGGTTGATAGTTATCATTATAGTTATATTCCATCAAGGGCATTCAACTACCCCAACATTTTCACATTTATCATAGACTTCTGACCACAGTTTCATGTCATCTAAAGTCTTTATTTATAGCTATGGTGACAAGCATATTCATAATTCATAAAGAGGTTTTTTTTTTATGTTAGCATATTCATCAGAGTGTTGCTATAGTAATGAACACAACCTTCACACGCATCTGACTGACAGATAAACCGCACATTTCAGTGTTGTAGATATTTCAGCTAACAGTTGGTTTTGTGCATTCAGTTTAACAACATAAAGTTAAAGAGAGTGAACTTTATCATTCAGCTGAACTGTGCTCGTATGTTTGAAACACTTCTGCTCCCTGTTCTTACGAAATTACAACAACAGTGGTTACATAGTTACTATATATATATATATTTCCCACAGTATTGCAGAAGCTCCACCTCTGGCACACACATGTGTCATTCTGCAGCGTCAGACAGACTCACCGAGCACGTGCAGTTCTTACAGCCGTCGGTCCACGTCTGCTCCTCTCTGTAGGTCACTCCCTTCACGTGACACGTCCTCTCGCAATAACAGGAGTCCAGACCCTTCATCTTCTCCTCGGCCAGAGACAGCTGCACAGAGAGAGGGCAGATTAAACTCACTTTCTGACAGAAAACACACGAGGAAACGCCCGCAGTTGATTGATTATTCACAATCGTCCGTTTGAATTTTTCATTAAGCCGCCGATACGACGGTGTTGTTCCGACACGCTTGATCCGAAGAGTTCTTCCTCATCAGCGGCAGAGTTTCTGTGCGGTTGGCATCCCTGAGTTATTGCAACACCATAAACAAGTCTTTAAATTCACAGCACAGACACAAGCCAGATGTTGCCAGAAAATGGGCTCAGATTCATCTGTCAAACAAACCGTGGAGAAACACACTGCAGGATTGAGACGTTGAAAATACCTTTTAATACCAGAATACATTCCTGAATCTGAGGCTCCAAACGAGAGATATTTTGAGTTTAGAAAGGCTGGAACGAAATACAACATAATTTTGATTAAATATATGAATATATACATATATTTGAAATGCCTCATTTTTATTAAAGGTACAATGTAAAAAATAATTTTTCGAAGTAAACTAAAGACTATTGGAGTATGTTTTAAAATTAAATTACATTTCAATCCAAGTTAATTAAAATCAAAAAAAATCAAAAAAAAAACAAAAAAAACAACAAGAAACTATATATAAAGTCATATATATATATATATATATATATATATATATATATATATATATATATATATATATATATATATATATATATATCAGCTATATAAACAAAAAAAAAAAAAAAATAGAAATCAATTTAACTTAAACTAATGAAATAACTAAAACTAAAACTGAAATAAAAATGAATAAAAAATTATACAGACATATATAAAAGCACAAAAAAAATGGCAAAACCACACAATAAAATGACTAAAACTGTGACTAAAATTAAAATGTAAATTTAAATATAAAATATATTTAAAAAATCTAAATATATTTTAAAACAATGATATATTTAGCATAAAAAAATTTTGCTACTCAAAATTAAGCAAACTTAATTTAAAAAATATATATACTGTAAAATCTTATTTTTGGTTAATTGCCAACATTTCTTATCTTCTTTTAGTTTAACTTGATGTACTAAAATAACACTAAATCTGAAATGAATATAAATTAAAATTGACATTTAAAAAAACTATTAAAATAACTGCAATTTTAACTAAAATAAAAATGGAAAATATAAAAATAAAACAAATATATAATATTTTTTAAAATACATTTTGACTTTGTTTTATTTTTACATTTTAATTTTAATTTTATTTCAGCTAATTGGCAACATTTCTCATTTTCATTTAGTTTAACTTGATGTACTAAAATAATGAAAAAAATGATATAAAATGTAATAAAAACGGTATAGACATATATATATATATATATATATATATATATATATATATATATATATATATATATAGATATATATACAAAAACTACTTGAAAATAAAAAAAAAAATAATTAAAAAAATGAATAAAAACATCAAAAAAAAACAAAAATTACTTGCCTTCATACTAAAATAACACAGTTTCAGTCTTTCTTCTTCAACATTTCATTTACTTGCCTTTTCTTTTTTAATATTTGTGAATTTTGGAGTTCAGATTGTTTCTCTGCCATCTTTTACAGTATATTTAGTTTATTTAAAGGTACAGTACAGTACTCGGACCTCTCTATGGCCATCAGTGCTTGAAGCATTAATTGCACAGTAATCGAGTTATTTCTGACGACTCTGATGGAGATTCTTTAGAAATTCTCCTTTTTGTGTTCCACAATAACAGCACACGGCTTTGGAGAGACATGACTTAATGAAGACAGAATTAACATTTTATGCTTTAATGCTTTCAAAACCAATGAAATTCCTCTGCTGTGTGACTGTGACTTCAGCAGATGAAATGAAGCCAATTATTAAACTATGAATTTTGTGTTGCACCTTGCTCGACGTTTTCGCCAAGATGTCCTGAAGCTCCATGATCTTCTGCACGAGTCCGTGGAAGTCATTGCAGGTTGGACAGGCTAAGAAAGACACGTAAATTAATCATTTATGCAATTAATAAACCATTGCATATGTTTGATTTGGCAATCACGAATAAACTAATTAGCGGCACATACTTCGGTTGAGGTCGGGGCATTGTGTGATGTATCCTTGAGGCATTACAAAGATCTGAACGTCTTGCATCACTCCCTGCATCAAAACAGGTTATTCAAAACACAGTTAGATCAGAGCAGAAAACTTTAAGTGCATTTACACACATGCATTCGTGGCTCTTTGCATGGCATTAAATGTGACTGAGAGAGTTTATTCAACAAGCACTCAACAAACGATCCACCTTGAGCGCTCTAATTAATTAACTGTATGTTACCCCAAAAAAAAACATATTACTAACGTGGATTCCATACTGTGTGCTCTGAAATGTCCCTGTATGCCGTCTCCAGCAGTGAGCATCATGGGTAAAATCTCAAATAGTGGCTTTTAGATGTTCAAGGCTGCTTTTATTTGTCGGGCAGAATATGAAGAGAAGGCTTAAGTGCTGAAAACACTAATAAGAGAGTGAAACAAAGAATGCGGATGAGCGTGACCTCTTCTCTGGATTAGTATCTGTCAAGCCATATTGCTTTTCTCTTAGCTTCGATTTGTGGCGTGTATTTAGAGGTTTTATCTCTGTGTTGAATCAAACTCACACGTTTGATTCAAAAACTGACGCTGGATGCCATGTAGAGACGATCCTTTATTAAAATCAACATGATCTTATTAGTGCTTTTAGGTATTCGTATGTAAATTGTGCTTGTAGTGCACGCTGAAATGTTTCTAAAGAGTAAACACTTTGTTGTTGGACAAGCTTAAAATAATTTTTTTCTTAAAAAAAAAAATATAAATTAGTTCAAAGAATTATTTTATACAAAAAAAATAACAATTAAAATAATAAAAATTGAAAAAAAATGATAAAAATTTACAACAAATAAAATAATAATACAAAAAAAGATTCAAATAAATGCTGTTCTTTTAAACTTTCTATTCATCCGTGAATCCTGAAAAATAAAATGTATCAGTTTACACAAAAATATTAATGTGTTCAACATTGATAATAATCAGAAATGTTTCTCGAGCAGTAAATCATCATATTAGAATGATTTCTGAAGATCATGTGACACTGAAGACTGGAGTAATGATGCTGAAAATACAGATGCACATCACAGAAATAAATTACAGTTTAACAGAGATTCACAGAGAAAACAGCTGTTTTACTTTCTAATAATATCTCACAGTTTTTACTGTATTTCTGATCAAATAAACACAGCCTTGATGAGCAGAAGACTTCTTTCAGAAACATACCAGCCCCAGACTGTTGAACAGTAGTGTGTCTGCTAGTACCGTTCTTTACATATGAATAAATATAAAAACAAAAGTGATTCAGCTTATAATTCACTACCTGTGCTTTCTTCATACTTCCTATCTGTCAAAGAAAGTTACTGTATCTGTAAAGTCTCTACATTTTTCCAGTATTTCCACAAAGACATATATATATAACATATAACATATCCAACATAGTTTCCACTCTTTTTAACTCTATAATGGATCATTTTATGAGTTTATATATATATATATATATATATATTTATAGATATATATATATATAGTATATATATATATATATACACACACATACACAAAAATACTAATAATAATAACAATAAGTGTGTGTGTGTGTAATTATAACACACATACTAATAATAATAACAACACAAAAGTAAACACACATACAAATAATAATAACAATAAACATTAAGATGCATTTTAGTTTGTAGCATTTGTGTTGCACAGTTCAGTTGTAGTTTTTTAGGGTTTGTTTCTATTTTTGAAACATTTATGTTGCACATTCAGTTGTAGTTTTTTAGGGCTGCTAATATATAGAGTATATATATATATATAATTTTTTTTTTTTAATTTGTTAAATGTTTCTTAGTGTGTGTATTTTAGTTAAATTTAACACTAATAATTCATGCTTATTTTTATGTAACTGTATTTTTGATCCATTAAGATTAGTTTAGGTTGATTCTCGAGGACAGACGTGTGTCTGAGACAGAGCAAACTGGACAGCCAGCAGCTTCTGACCCGCAGCACAAACCCCTGAAGAAGTTCCCGACTCGTCTGCGGAATCAAGCGGCTGCTCTCAGACCCCAGCAGAGATGAAGCGCAGCCGCGGCTCGCTCGGAGAAGCGCGCGCCTCTAATAGGAGGTGTGCAAGGCCGTGCACTCTGGTAATTGGACATAATACGCGTGGCGGGGAGAACATGATGTGGGCGGCGGGAGCGTAATAGCAGCTCCCAGTCGCCGCTGTCCCACTCTGATAAGCAAAACAAGCAGATACAGATTGAATTTGTTTCATATGTGCCTTAATTTGATTGGCCTCCATCCGCGGCGCGCACGGACGCTCGGTCGTCATGGCAACCGGGCCCATCTCTGGCCGCCAGAAAGCGTTTATTTTGGCCCTCGTGGGAGTCGAGCGCCGTGACTTATGAGAAATTGTTTTTCGAAATTGTCTTGCCTCTTCAATTTCCCAACCATAAATTCAGAAGCCGACGCAGGTTTCTCCGGATTCTTCATGGCAATGAGAGGGAAATAGAGGTGAACGCTCTGAATTTATAGCAACTCGGGATGTCATTTGGTTTCTCACACACTCACACACACACACGCACACACACACACGCACGCACGCATGCATGCATGCAGCGATTGCTTAAATTAGAGGCAATCGGACGGTCAACGAGTGTGGAACGATGGCTAATCGAACGGTAATGACGCCTTTGATCAGCGCCGTCTCAAACCGAAAACCAAAAGAAAAATAAATCAAACTGCAGACTATTATATTTAATACCTGCAGGAAAAATAAATTGGTGGAAGATGAAAGCCAAATGAAACGGCAGATATCTGTGATGGACAGAAACACACATTTGCTTTAACGGCTAATTCATCAAAACATCACTATTCAGTCTGTTTAAACATGAAAAATGTCAAATAAAGTATTATTTTTTAAAGAAATTATTAGTTGAATCCATCAAGGGTGCATTATATTGCTCAAAAGTGGCAGTAAAGATATTTATAATGTTACAAAATATTTCTATTTTAAATAAATGCTGTTCTTTTGAACTTTCTATTCATCTGTGCATCCTGAAAAATAAAATATTAAGCAGAATATGAAGCAAAAAAGAGCAGTATTGATTTGATTGACTAGTATTAATTTTATTGATTTTATTTATTTATTGTTCCAGAGGTGTCAACGTATTTCTTTATTTTCACATTTAATTTTCAACCATTAAATCACTTATTTTAGTTTATTTTCTTGAATTTTTAATGGTAACATATTGTGTTTTTCCCCAAATATGTTTAATTAATTATTTTATTGCATTGTATTTCTTTTTGTTATATATATATATATATAGATATAATATATATATATAATATATAGAATATATACACAGATAGGATATATATATATATATATAATATATAGATATATATATATATATTTTTAGATTTTTTTTTTTTTTTTTTTTTTTTTTAATGTCGCCAATTTATATCAGTTTATTTTTTATTTTATTTATTTTTTTAATTCAAAAGTATCGACCTTGACTTTTTCAAGGCTTTACATATTTCAGGATTCTTTGATTAACAGAAAGTTCAAGAGAACTTTACTGTCACTTTTGATCAATTTTAATGTGTCTTTTTATCATTTTTTTGAGTGGTAATTTACCAGTTTCCACAAAAATATTGTGCAGCATGACTGTTTTCAACATTGATAATAATCAGAAATGTTTCTTGAGCAGTAAATCATCATATTAGAATGATTTCTGAAGATCATGTGACACTGAAACTGGAGTAGTAATGATGCTGAAAATACAGCTGCGCATCACAGAAATAAATTACAGTTCAACAGAGATTCACACAGAAAACAGCTGTTTTAAACTGTAATACTATTTCACCATTTTTTACTTTTTTTTTACGTATATATATGAAAACTAATGAGATTGCGCTTATTTAATTCTTTCAACAAGTGTGAAATCATGTCTGATTGAATGGTAATGGTGCCTTTGATCAGCGCCGTCTCAAACTGTACATCAATATATTATAAGTGCAAACGGCCGACTGTTACGTTTAATGCCTGCAGGAAAAAATAATTGGTGGAAGATGAAAGCCAATGACTATTCGAAGACCTCCTGGACGGCAGATATCTGTGATTTTATACATGCAAATGAAGGACAGAAACATGTGCTTTCTTTTACACCTCTGCACTAATCAGCGTCTCCGTGGAGACCGAGGCAGGAGGCAGGCTGAGAAATCTCGTCAAGAACCGCAAACGACCTCCAAGCTTCCCTCATCTGCCAATTAACTCTGGAGATATTTAACAACCTGAAGCGACTCTTCAAATCTTAAAGAGGCTCTCTGACACACACACACACACACACACACACACACACACACACACACATGCTTCAAATAAGTGTGCAGGATTTATAGTCTAATAAACCACAGTTATGGGTGTGAATTACCACAAAAAAAGCAGATACTTCCTTTCAAATTAGTTAACAGAGGTTTACTGCATACTGCCGACAGCTAGTATGTGAAACAGCAATGCAAATATAGATATAACAGTATTATACACAGATAAACAGCATTATACTGTTATTTTGTAAATTTACACTGTGCATGATACTAATTTATTGCATAATGCATTTGTTGTCATATGTTGCATGCTTATGTCAGTTTTTAGTATCAAGATACGAATATAGTTTTAGTTTTTATTAGTTTTTTATGTCCATATTATTTAATTTTATTAAAATAGATTAGGTTAAACATTAGGTTAAACTGAATTAACAATGAGACATTTTGCTTTGGCAACTAGCTGAAATCAGTGTTATTTTAGAACCACTGATATATAATAATAGTTTTTTTTTTTATTATTTCAAGTCAGATTTGTAAAGTAAATTTAACTATAATTTTAGTTCAAGTTTGAGTCATTTTGTTGTGTGTTTGTTATTTTATTAGTTTTTGTGTCTATGTAGTAATTAATTTTAATTTCTTAGTTTATCTTTAGTTACATTTTTTATATATTTTTTTTAAATATTTGTAGTTTTTTTAATTACTTCAAGTTAAACTAAACAAAAATTTAAAATACTGCATTTGCAACGATCTGAAATAAAAGTTTGTTTTAAGTTTTTTTTTGTTCAGTTATTTATTAATCTATTTTTTTTTTTACAAAAACATTTATGTTTTAGTTTTAGTTAACAGTAAAATCCTGGCTAAAGTTGAAGATTTTTATATATTTATATATATATTTATATATTAATTAACTGATATGTTGTGATTTTAGTAAAACACAATAATCCTGTCATTTACTGTAAGATAACACATTTTATTTCATATAATGAAAATGTTGTGATTTTAGTAAAACACAATAATCCTGTCATTTACTGACAAGATAACAGAAAAACAAAACAATCAAATGCACAAAACATAAAATATTTTACATTTCATAATCAAACTAATATCAAAAAAAAATTACTTATCTTTTCTCATTTCAGATCTAAATGAAAAAAGAAAACACTAAAGCCCACAGGTCTCTGCAAACTGAAGGTAAGTGCAATGCATTATGGGATGTGCAGCACATTTAAGTGTCGAAAAGTATGTTAGCCTGTGTGTTTGCTGTGCATCTGTGCTGATTCATGATTCTTGTGTGGGGTGAAGATGAAACACCTTGAATAAGCCATGCCTTTCATCTGTGCTGATTCGCAATCATTCCTGATTCAGTGATAAGATGAGAACACCGAAGAATAAGCCATCTTGAACTAAAGCCTGATGCGCTCGGTTTCTCTGTCCGACCCAGAATGATGTGTCTTCTGGGATCTCCATCAGAGTAACTAAAACACTCTCTCGCTAGAACACCCTGAAGAGAAACGTCCCAATACCACAAAAATATCAGCAAAATTTCATGATTCTAGATAGCAGTTTCAACAACACGGCAATATGCTACTGAACACACTGTTTTATTTGGGAAAGTAACATTATTAGTAATATTAATGCATTTTATTAACAAAGTGGAATGTAGTAAACAGCTCACTGCAAAAACTGATTTTCTTGCTCAGTATTTTTGCCTTTTACAGTAAAATAACATTATTATATCAAGATGTATTTACTTGAGAAGCAAATGAATTAAGTGTGAAAGCTTGTTTCCACCATGGGGGGAAAAAAACCTTAAAAAGGTAATTGTATCTTTTTTTTTCTCGCAATGCTGAGAAAAAAGCTCAGAATTGCGAGATATAAAGTAAAAATTATGATATGTTAAGTAAAAATTCTGAAATATAGAGTCAGAATTGCAATATATAAAGTAAAAACAGCAAGTTATAAAGTGATAATTGTGAAATATAAAGAAAAAATGTAATTGTACAGTAAGAATTCTGAAATAAAAAGTGAGAATTGTGAAAGTAAAAATTAAAAAATTTAAAATAAAAATTAAGAAATTTAAAAAAAAAAAAATTAAAAAAATACAAAAATACAGAAAGAAAAATAAAAAATAAAAACAGAAATACAAAAAATAAAAAATGATCAGATGTAAAGTACGAATTAGGAAACATGAAGTAAAAATTGTGAAAAATAAAGTGTAAATGATAAAAAAATAACAAAAGCAATAAAATAAAAAAAGAAATGATAAAACCACATAATCTCAGAATAGCAAAAAAAAAATAAACAATAGATAAAATTAAAAATTATACCTTATACCTTTTTTATTTTTATATTAAGTCTTCTTTACTACATAAATTTTTTATATATTTTTCAGAAAACAAAACTTAATATCTTAAAATATAAATCTATCCTCAATTAAAAATATCTAGAATAAATAAATTTTACAAAATACAAATGAATAATGAGAAAAAAAATAAGTAAAAATAATATATATATATTTTTTTTTTTTTTTGCATTGCTAAAATTATTTTTTTTATCTTGTTTCCAGTTAAAATATTAAAAAAAACTTAAAACAAATAATTTTTGACGTGTTTTCATGTCTATTTTGTTTTACTGCACTGGTAGAGTTTAACTATATTAAAAAAATCAAAAAAAACCAAAAAGATCAACTACAATAGGACAAAACAAAAAAACACATATATTCGTCTTTCTATCTTATGCAGGGTTCCTTCTCAAGTACATTTATCTGGTTTCAGTGATGTTGTTACTGGAAAACATGTCACAAGGACTCGTTAAGAAGTGGTTTTGCAGTATTTCATTATATTCTCCTGTAATTTCACATACTTATTGCAGTCGACATAGAACGCCACATGTGAAGCGCTGATGGAGACGGAGACTTTGTGCCATTGATTGTCCTCGGACGAGAAAGCAGCACGTAGGGGAAGAGTCTCTGTGTACGTCTGCAGGCCTTTGGTCTGGAAATGAATATGACGCAGCTCCGCTCTTCTGTCCGCTGCTCTCACGCTCCAGCAGCCTTGGGGTAGAAATCAGGTCAATATAATATTCAATCAACAGGGAAGAAGAATATACAGTGTGTGAAGTCATGGTTTATATTGTGATCTTAAACAATTATATTATTTCGTTTATATTGTGTTCTGGGTCAATTTGAGTATTTGAGTTATTGAATATTTGAGTTGTTGGAAATACAGGTTAAACTAGGATGTTTTTTCTTGAAATTGTCTGATTTGTTATCGTTTAGGGTCATGAACATGCCTGTAAAGTTTTGATTCACTGAGGTATTTTTACTGATTATACTGTATTTTTGAACAAGTATATGTAGCTTTATTATTATTATTATTATTATTATTATTATTCCTATTCTATGTGTGAAATTTCTTTTGTGATTGTGAATCACCAGCAAATTTCATGATTAGCTGGACAAAACCAAAATTGCATGTGTGTATATATGTATATGTATATGTATATATATATATATATATATGTGTGTGTGTGTGTGTGTGTGTGTGTGTGTGTGTGTGTGAGGGTATTTACATTTCTGCATTTAAAATAAATATTTGTAATTAATATTTAAAACAATGTTGGAAAATAAATGTTGCAATTTTTTTTTATAATATTCACATCATGAGAAAATATAAAAAATCTGAATTTTACATTTAAAAAAGTTCAAAAAACAAAGGTTTAAAAAACAGGTGTTAAATACTGTTTTAAAAGTCTTATGTTCTTATGTTTAAGGTTTTTTTGTTTTGTTTTTTTTTAATAGTGTGGTTTTTGGTGAATTGTATTGAATCCAGTTTGTGTCAATTTGACCCGAAACAAAACGATCACAAAAAGAACTACAACACAAAAGAAATATATTTGTTACTACCCTACTAAAAAAAACACCTCAACCACCCACCACCACACTACATCATTCCTGCCAGTGAGTTTTGCACGGACAAGCACCCCTCAAAATATACTCTACTTGATCATTTGTTCCCACTAAACATGTCACTGACAGCAGAGGACACAGCAGGATCTCTGACACATGGCCAGATCTGCAAATAAAAGGAGCTGTGTTGCATATTTTACAGCATCCGCAAATAAAGTGGGCTGAACACACGCCCCTGGGGCACATCACTGGCAGGAGGGCTTCACGCTCGTCTCTGACCACCTGAAATGCATCTAACTTTCCGAATGTCCTCCTTAACAATATCCCAGGAGATTCCCATCACATGCTGACCATCACAGATTGGAATGGGGTCCACTGGAAGGTAAAATATGAGCGTGAGTCCTCGGAGTGAAACTGTGCTTTTGTTTTGACACCGGGGGAGTCTGCCACCCACATGGTTTTACTAATATTAAACAAAAACACAGTATTTTGTTCAGGATATGACCAAAAACTCATACCTTGTTGGCCTGCTGTTTTTTTTATTTTTTTTTTATTTTTTTGAAAAACATCAGACTGCTCTGCATTTAAATACACTCTGCTCTGCATTTCTGCAGTTCATGATTTCTATTCAAAACTGCTATTTGCATTCACAATTAATATTCATGCTAACAGGCCTTATGTATGATCCAAAAGCAGTCATTTTTTATGTTTCTGATAAAAGCCTCACCAAGGCTGCGTGCATTTATTGTATCAAAATACAGTAAAAGCACTAATATTTTGAAATAATATTACCATTTAAAAGAACAGTTTTCCATATGGATTATATTTTTAAATGTAATTTTTCCGTAATATGAATAAAACAGTGGAAACCATGATACAATACCATTCAAAAGTTTGAGTTAAGATAAAATAAAATAAAATGTATCACACAAAAATATTGTGCAGCACAACTGTTTTCAACATTGCTAATAATCAGAAATGTTTCTTGAGCAGCAAATCATCATATTAGAATGATTTCTGAAGATCATGTGACACTGAAGAATGACTGGAGTAATGATGCTGAAAATACAGCTGCACATCCCAGAAATAAATTACAGTTTAACAGATATTCACAGAGAAAACAGTTATTTTAAATTGTAATAATATTTGATAATTTTTAAATATATTTTTGATCAAATAAATGCAGCCTTGGTGAGCAGAAGAGACTTCATTGCAGTCAGACTGACAACTTGTCTTTGATGGCTTGTTTGCTGCATATTTGTTTGTGCATGCAATATATTTATTGTCTTATATCGTGTATTATATTGCAGTGCTCAGTCTTTCTCATCACAGACTACAGACTCATCGCTGAAGCTAAAACATGGTTTCTGAGGACTGAGGCACAGAAAACACCGGCGGATACAGATGAGCTAAAAGCCTCCTTCATATTGTAATTCCTCCACGCTGCTCGTCTCTATTGAGATTTACTTGAAGGGGGAAGCGTTAATGGGGAAAGCTGCCAAAAAGTCATCAGCTTGCCTGCCTGCACAGACTACCAATTTTTATTTCCTCCTCCTCGCAAAAAATCACCATGCTCGAGAGCATTATTCGAGAGAAGCCAATTACAGATGCGCTGGTTTTGATTTATCTACAAACAGAGACCTAATGAGTTATTTTCCTCTTGCCTTGCACTTCTAGTCAGCACCGTTCCAGCTGCAAAGAAAGGGAATATCAATACAGGCCCAATGTCGGAGCCACCTGCTTTATCGACCCGGCGTACAATGTAATTAACATCTTTCACGAGGCCCCTATTATGCGCTGGCTTCAATAAACACAGTTCAACGAGCACAATTACAGTAAGGACACGGCTGCTGTAGTTCTGCCAGCGCGGCGTGATGATGTTGTCTTTGCCGAAGCTAATTTTGTCATAAAAGATGCTGTTCTTTTGAAATACAAGGGTCTTAAACACAGAAACGCTTGACCTGCTGGCCCATAAAACTGAATCTCGAGTCCAAATTGACGACAAGAGCCATTTTCTGCCAAGATTTAGTGTTTCTGCCTGAATCATGAGCTAAAAAATGTCAAGTGGTAGAAACCGCAGAGTTAAATTTCTTTTCACTCTCAGGAAAAGTAACATGCTCTCCTATAATATGACTTGTTTTAGTGAATCGGTTCCTTCTGATGAAACGATTCATTTGAGTCCCAGTGTGGCATTTGACATATTTTTTGTACTGAAAATCAATTATAAACAACCATAATTATAAAAAAAAACATAAAACAATTTATTAATAATTATAATAATAATTTAATACATAAAATAAATAAAATAATAATTTAATGCTGCTGTTCTTTATGTCATGTTTTTGACCCAGTTTTATAACTCAATTTGTTTTAGAGTTCAGTCTAAATTTATGCATTCAAGTTTGATCTAATTGAGATTTACATTGTTTTTGTCAAACTACAGTTTCAACAAATTAACTTCACCAACACTCACAAACAGCAGCATTTAACTAGAAAAAAAAATTATTGTTGAAGATGTAATGATGTCACAAAGATTACATAAAGGGTCAATCTGTCCATCGATCCATCCACCCATCTATTCATCCATCCTTCCATCTATTTGTCCTTCTGTCCATCCATCCATCTTTCCACCCATCCATCCATCTCTTTGTCTGTCTTTCCATCCTTCCTTCCTTCCATCCATCCATTCATCCATTCGTCTGTCTGTTCATCCATCCATCCTTCCTTCCTTCCATCCATACATCCATCCATCCATCTATTCGTCTGTTTGTTCATCCATCCATCCTTCCTTCCTTCCTTCCTTTCTTCCATCCATCCATCCATCCATCCATCATCTATTTGTCTGTCTGTTAATCCATCCTTCCTTCCTTCCTTCCATCCATCCATCCATCTATTCGTCCGTCTGTTCATCCATCCATCCATCCTTCCTTCCATCCATCCATCTATTTGTCTGTCTGTTCATCCATCCTTCCTTCCTTCCTTCCATCCATACATCCATCCATCCATCTATTCGTCCATCTGTTCATCCATCCATCCTTCCTTCCTTCCATCCATCCATCCATCCATCTGTCTGTCTGTTCATCCATCCTTCCTTCCTTCCTTCCATCCATCCATCCATCCATCTATTCGTCCATCTGTTCATCCATCCATCCATCCATCCTTCCATCCATCTATTTGTCTGTCTGTTCATCCATCCTTCCTTCCTTCCTTCCTTCCATCCATCCATCCATCCATCCATCTATTCGTCCATCTGTTCATCCATCCATCCATCCATCCTTCCTTCCATCCATCCATCCATCCATCCATCCATCTATTTG